>NW_012108141.1:6795767-6840505 GCF_000951045.1 Mandrillus leucophaeus | reverse complement strand
GAGCCTATTGTGGGGAGGGGACAGGGAGGAGGGATAGCATTAGGAGATATATCTAATGTAAATGATGAGTTAATGTGCAGCACACCAACATGGCACACGTATACATATGTAACAAACCTGCACGTTGTGCACATGTACCCTAGAACTTAAAGTATAATTTTTTTTAAAAAAAAGGTTTTAAAGTAGCTTAACCTGAGAGTTGGGGAAGATGTAGCACTCTTTTACTAATTTTGGTTAATGAAATACAGTCTTGCATCACTTTACGGGTATATATTCTGAGAAATGCATAGTTAGGCAAGTTCATCATGCAAACATCATAGAACACACTTACACAAACCTAGGTGGTATAGCCTACTACACACCTAGACTACAGGGTATAGCCTATTTCTCCTAGGCAACAAACCTCCACAGCATGTTACTGTACTGAAATACTGGAGGCAATTTTAACACAATGGTAAGTATCTATGTATTTAAACATACCTAAACATACAAAAGGTACAGTAAAAACACAGTATAAAAGATAAAAAATGGTACACCCGCATAGCGCACTCACCATGAATGAAGTTTATAGAACTGGAAGTTGCTCTAGGTGAGTCAGTGAGTGAGTAAGTGGTAAGTGAATGTGAAGGCCTAGAAACATTCTTGTATAATACTATAGACTTACATATACTGTACAGTTAAGCTTTAATAGATTTATTTTTAAAATTTTATCTCTTTAATAATAAATTAACCTTAGCTTGCTGTAACTTTTTAACTTGTAAACTATTTTTTAAAACTTTTTAACTCTTTTTAAATAACACTGAGCTTAAAAGACAAACATTGTACAAAAGTATAAAAATATTTTTCTTTCTATAAGACTTTATGTATTTTTTAAGATTCAATTTTTATTTTTACTTTTGAAATAACTAGCATTGCAGGTTTGTTACATCTGCAGACTTACTTACAGACACCTGAGTAATGGTGCAATAGCCATGTTACAATAGCCACGATGGCACTAGGAGACAGAAATTTTTCAGCTCCATGATGATCTTATGGGCCATGGTTTATGCAGTCCATCATTGACTGAAAGATGATTATGTGGCACATGACTGCAGTCTTCATATGACAAATTTCAGAGTGTTAAAATATTTTATTTCTGACAAAAAAATTATACATTTTCAGTGTACAACATGATGTTTTGATATATGTACATTTAGGGAAATGGTTAAATCAATCTAATTAATATATTAATCACATCATATACTATTTTTTTTTTGGAGAGAACATTTACGATCTAATCTCAGCAACGTCTATGTCTACAATACATTATTAACTACAGTCACCATGCTATACAATGCATCTCCAGAATTTATTCATCCTAACTGAACCTTTATACCTTCTAACTAACATCTCCCTATCCCTCCCACCTCAGTGTCTGGCAACCACCATTCAACTCTCTGTTCTACAAGCTCAACTCTTTTAGATTCCACATATGACTGAGATCACAGAGTGTTTGCCTTTCTGGGTCTGGCTTATTTCACTTAACATAATGCCCTTCTGGTTCATCCATGCTGTTGCAAATGACAGAATTTTCTTTTTTTAAGGCTTAATAGTAATCTGTTGTATATACACACCACATTTACTTTATTTATTCATGCACTAGTAGACACAGGTTGATTCCACAGCTTGGCTATTATGAATAATGCTACAGTAGACATGGGGATGGAGACACTTCTTTGACATTTATATCATTTCCTTTGGATGTACACCCAGAAGTGGACTGTTGGATCATGTGGTAGTTCTATCTTTAATTTTTTTGAGGAAACTCTATACTATTTTTGATAATAATGGCTGTACCCATTTATATTCTCATCAACAGTGAATGAGGGTCCCTTTCTCTCTACATCCTCATCAATACTTGTCTTGTCTTTTCAAAAACAGTCATTCTAGACTTGTGAAGTGATACTGCATTGACCTTTTAATTTGCATTTCCCTGATGATTAATGATGTTGAGCATTTTTTTCCTGTTGGCTTTTGTATATATCTTCCTTCGAAAAATATTTAGCTCCATTGCTCATTTTTTAACCAGATTATATATTTCCTTTCCTTGCAATTGAAGTGTTTGAGTTCCTTTTATATTAATTGTTTGTCAGATGTATGGTTTGCAATCATTTTCTCCCATTCTCCTATTCTGTAGGATGTCTTCACTATGTTGATTTTCTTCGCTGTGCTGAAGCTGCAATCCCATTTGTCTATTTTGCTATTGCTGCCTGTGTTTTAGGGTCATATACAAAAAATTCATTGCCCAGACCAATGTAAAGAAGCCTGTTATCTATGTTTCCTTTGAATCATTTTATAGTTACAGGTCTCAAATTTAAGTCATTTCATTTTGAGTTGATTTTTTTTACATGATGTGAGATGAAAGTCCAATTTCATTCTTCTGTAGATATTCAGTTTTCTCACCAACATTCTTTGAAGGAACCTACCCTTTCCTCACTTCATGTTCTTGGCACCTTTGTTGAAAATCAATTGACTGTAGTGTATGGATTTATTTCTGGGCTCTCCATTTTGTTCCATTGATTTTTATATCTGTTTTTATGGTAGTATCATGCTGCTTTCATGATTATTAGTTTTGTAGTAGATTTTGAAGTCGGGTAATGTGATGCCTCCAGCTTTGTTCCTTTTGCTCAAGATTGTTTTCAAACAATACCTATAGACCCTGATTTAGAGTTACCGGTGGAGTAATTATGCAGATGTAGAGATAAATAACAGATTTATTACATCAGAGCATATAAAGGGTTCCTATCCACTAGTGGAATCCACTTAGTGACATTCTTGAAAGGCAGTAATTCAGATTCTACTGAAATATTTTCAATGGTAGGGAAGTTGTAAAGGCACTTTCTTCCATTACTGAGCAGTTCTAATTATTATAAAATGGTTCCTTCACTGAGTTGAAATATCCACCCTATAACTACCACCAGCTGCTTCTATTTTCTTAAGCCTCAATATTATGTTAACCATCAGAGAGATCTTCAACTATTTGTGGATAACTATGATGTGACCTCCTTAGTCTTCATTTCTTTATGCTAAATATTGTCAGTTCCTTAACATCTTCAACACACACAGTGGTCCTAGATCTCTCCCTAGCTTGATGACCCTCCTTTGAATACACTACAATTACTGTGTATTTTCTACAAAATATAGTTTTCACATTCTAGCACTATACTCTAGAGGTGGCCAACTGAGGATACAAGGATAATTTGCGCTATACACTTATAAATAATTACACCATGCTATTGGCACATACTGATCTTAACAAACCCTAAAGCTATTTTTACTTAATTGCCCAAGGTATGAGCAAGGTTCAGTCATACCCAGTTAAAGCACAAAGCAAATGAGTGACTGCCAAGCTAGTAAATTTATCAAAAACAGGAAGAGAGTTTTTTGAGATTTCTGTACCTGAGAATCTAGGTTCTCTTTCAATGTTAACATCTTCTCTCACTAAATGTTCACCAATCAGCTGTTTATTTATCCCTCCAGAAACACGGCTAGAGAGTGACATGAAGCTCTTCAGTCTAGTGTGAAATTAAATACTTTTTCCCATTGGGAAAATGAGGTAAGGGAGGAGACCACCCCTCACATTGTCTTATGCCCAATTTCTGCCTCCAAAGAAAGAAAAAGTTAAAACTAAAAGGCGGAAATGAAATCCACAGGCAGACAGCCCAGCGCCACACCCTGGGCCTGGTAGCTAAAGATCGACCACTGACCTAATTGGATATGTTATCTATAGATTACAGACATTGTGTAGAAAAGCACTGTGAAAATCCCTATCCTGTTTTTTTACGATCTAATTATTGGTGCATGCAGCCTCCAGTCACATACCCGCTGCTTGCTCAATTGATCACGACCCTCTCACGCGCACCCCTAGAGTTTTGAGCCCTTAAAAGGGACAGGAATTGCTCACTCTGGGAGCTCGGCTCTTGAGACAGGAGTCTTGCTGATGCCCCCGGCCAAATAAACCCCTTCCTTCTTTAACTCAGTGTCTGAGGAGTTTTGTCTATGGCTCGTCCTGCTACAGAGGGAAAGGTCTCCTTTCAGGTGTCATGATATTTTTCCCATTCTTAAAGAACTCTGAAATCAAAATGATCATTCTGTGTAACCTCCTATCAGATAAGTTGTTAGGTCTGAGAAATGGGAACTAGTTTCCCACTTATCTTACTATATTTTTATGATGAGTGCCTTGTCCTACCCAGATTGCAGATGATTCTTCTTAATGGAGTAGGCACACACACAAATTGCTAAACTCTGAGTCTCTCCTCTCTGTCATGCAGAGGGGTGGGATGACTGTTGTCTTTTAATCTTTATTACTATTATTATTCAGAAATCAAGTACACACTCTATCAAATTTAGAAGCTTGAAGATTCTTTCATATTATATAAATTCATCTTCAATTATTCCTATTGCTCAATCATTTCAATTATTCTTACATTTTACAAAAAGGGAAAAATGTATGTATAATTAAAAATGCTGACAAGAAAATTCATTTACACTCTGTAAATTGGCTGATGCCATTATAATATTTCAGTGTGACTCATAAAATATCTTTGTCCTATACAAGTGTTAATAAATGAAAATTAATTTTAGTGACATTTCTAGTGTCATATGGGTTTATCATTTACTTTCTGAAACAAGAAGAAAATGTCTTTATACTTTAAACATATGTCTTTATACTTTAAACATATAGTAGAAAATTCAAAATCTTATTTTTATATCCAACTGACTGCTACACTAAATTTTCTCATTTCTGTAGATAAATGAAACAAAAGTAAATTTGTTCAGCTCTAAAAAAGTTATCAAAATGTTAAGAAAGAATTTTGTTTCCAGTTATCAAGATTAATTGTGCATTGTATCTAAGTACATATAACTAAGCATATTCCAGCATAAACTGTCAAAAGCTAGATGAGATGAAATATCTCTATATAGAAATATGTGGGAAAAGTTATCTGAATTTTCCAAACCTTAAAAATATAATAGGAAAATTTTGGTTGATTTTTTTTCACAAAATGAGTTCTGTTTGTTATGTTTGTAGATAACTTATGTTTTTAAGGAAAGATTCTTTAAAAATATTTTGTTGTTCTTTTTCAATGTTATAAAAATAAGAAATTGATTTTATCAAAGATAGAAATAAAGATAAACAAAAAATAAGAAAAATAAAATCCACTTTAGTTCCACCTCCCAGAAATAATCACTTTTTCAGTTTTTTTACAAGAATCTTAAGTATATAGCATTGTAGATGTTAGTTTATTTTACAGAGGTAGATATCATTAATTAATCACAGTGTTCTATTCTAATGATCAGAGTAGTTGCCTGATAACTCTGAGCATGGTACTGGATCCAATCAATGCTTATGTATATTCCTACTATTTGTACATAATATTATGAGCCTATCATATTTGTTGTCTTTATTTCTTACTTAAGAGATCCAGAACATATTCCCATGAAACTGTTTTTTCTTTTACAACACTACTTTAAAGGACAGCTTACTATGTAACTATATGTGGGATTCTATATTTCACTGTAGAAGGTTTCCCAGGTATTTTTTGTTAATGAATAATTCTGATGAACATCCTTGGAGCATGTATACTAAGTGATGTAAAATTAATTTGCATTAAAAGACTTTTGATATGTATTGCTAAATTATTGTTACAGGGCTTTGTAATTTTTTTTTTCAAACTTTAAATGTCTTTGAGAAATAACTGGATCTTAGATATTTAGTGCATACAATTTTCTGCAATCCTTTTTTAAACTTTCCCTGAGGCAGGAAACCAAATAGTTTTGTTTTGCCAACAGTTAAGGCTCTTCTATAATTAAAATTGCAAAAGGTACCCACCCTGAAAAGAAAAAGGGATTTACTGGCAAAAACTTTTTTCTAGCTAGAGGAGTCAAAAATAAGGTTTAAAGAAGAGATTGGAACATTCCAGTAAAAGAATTTATAAAAAGGAATCCTAGAATTCCACACCTGTGTTTACTAGTAAATGTTAACAACATTCATTCAACTTTTTAGGGAAACATGCTTGAATACAGTGTTTTTATCTTTTGTATTTAGCCAGGTAACCACTGACAGCTTCAATTACCCAGCTACTATTATGCAAATGAAATTGAAGCCAGAAGACCTGCACCTGTGCTTTCCTCTGGATTTAATATTTCTAACGAGTTCTTAAATCCCGCTCTGCAGACATGCATGTGAGATTGCTCAACTCAGATTACAGTAGAGCAGGTGAAAATCTTTTCAAATGGAGACAATACTTAGAAGGAATTCAATAAAGTTTAGTATACATAAGGCTGAGATATTGTTAGATGGGAAATAGACACACAAAAAAACAGTAAATGATCAAGATGTTTTTAGTATTGAGATGTGTGGCCTGGTGACATTAAAGTAATGAGAACAAAAAGGTCAGAGAAAGTTCTTAGCTAGCCACAAGCTTTATCTTTGTGGGAGGTCCTTTGTACCTTCTTGGCAGTCACCTCTGGTGATCTACAGTCACCACTAGCTTTGCAGAGTTTTCTTCCTGCTTTTATGAACAATGTGTGCAACTCAAATTTAATTTCCAAAACATTTCACTGCTCTAATAAATAACACATAGATTTATAAATATCAACAGAAATAATAACAACCACAATAACAGTAGTTAACATGTAATTGAATCTTACCATGTGCTAGACATAGACTCTAGGATTTAATGGGATTTATATAATTTACCTATAGTATGTCATTTACTCCTCACTAATTTGTGAGAAAATAACTATTAATCTTATTTTGCAAATGAGGAAACTGAGGCTTAGCTTGATTAGTCAACTGGATCAAGGCCACATAATGATTACAAAATAGCAGAAGGCAATCCTAACTCTACTTGACACTATAGAAAAGTGAACAATGCAAGACACTTTTGGCTTTCCAGTTATACATGCTAGAATGGTGCAAAGAAATTTTTTTAAAAGTCAAGATTATAATGGACTACTTTCCACTTTTTAGTATCACATTCCCTTCTGACAGTTTTTTCCCCAATACTTTGTAAAGAACCTAGAAGAATGCTGCATCCTTCTACATGCTAATTTGTCTTATTTAAAAAATAGAAAAAGTATTAAGCTGTAATAAGTTATTTCCAAAAAAGCCAAAATCTGCAATACATAAAATACTCACTTGAGACGTTAAGATGAATTTTGCTTCTCTATGGCTCAAGTCTAAGTAGCAAGAAGAGGCAAAGGGAATAAGGAGATGCATCATGTCATCCATGACTCAAAAAATCTTTCCTAGAGCCCCATTAACAAATTCTATCTTCTCAGTCAGAAATGGGTCACACAACCACACCTAGATGCAAGGGAGGCTGCTGGGAAAATTTGTAGTTTTAGCTAGGAACATTGCCACCTTGACCAAATCAGAAATCTATTTTCAAAAAAGGGCAGAATGGATATTGAATAATTGACGATCAGTTGCTACAGTCTAGGATAATCTTTGGGGTCTTCCTCTGTAGGTTTTAAAAGATAATTAAATTTAGAAGGATAATTGTAAGTTGAAAATTATATCAGTGCCTAGTTCCCCAGAGTGGAATTGAAAAACAAATTTTTGAACCACAAGCTAAAATACTGAAAACTGGCAAAGTTAACATGTACTTTGTTTCACACTTTAAGAAACACTTAAAATTATGCATTATACAGTAACACAAAATGTATAAAGAAATTTATGTATAAATATATAAATGCCAGAAGTATAAAGGCAAAAATTTTGAAGCATGCATGATTTATTTCTTTTACTAGCATTTAAAATCCAATACACTAGGAAATTTCATGCTATTTTCAAAATATACCTGCAATATGGCCACTTCTTGCTATTTCTACCCTCCTGTCACCCATGGTCTAAGTCATCCTCATCTGGACTAGATTATAAAACTAATCTTTTAATTGATCTTCCTACTTCCTCCTCTGCCTCTCAACTCAGCAGCCATAGTCATACTTTTAAAATATAGATTTTTTTTTTCCCTGCTTAAAACCATCTAAAAATTCCAGTCTTAAACTAAATAAAATCCAAAGTTTGTGTATTGACATTTGAGACCCTACAGAGTCTGTACCATCATTGACTTCCACACTCAGTCTTGGATCTCATTTCTTACCAGCTATCTTGCTTATCCACGCTAGGACTCCTTGAAGCACATCAACCTCAAAGTCTTTGCACATGTTTTCACTCTGCCTTGAGTGTGTTCTCTGCCAGGTCAGCTCTGTTTTCTTCTTCACTTCCCTTTCATCTCTTTCTAACTATCATCATATCAATTAGCTTTGCCTGATGGCATTATGAAATAATGATAGCATACTCCCCTCTTCTCCATTGCATTTATCATCTAACACAAAATGCATTGACTGATTCCCTCTTGTTGTCTCCTTCCCCTCTACAGAGTAACCTCCACAAAAGCAAATACTTTATTTTGTTAATGGGTAAATCTTTGTGCTTGGACCATTGTCTGTTACATAGGAGATACTCAATATTTATTGAATGGCTTAATAGACATTACTATTTAGATGAAGAGTCTTACAGTTAAGAAAAAAGTAAAAGTGGCTTGTGGCATAACTACATACTTTTTTTGCATAAGATCTCTACAAATGATACTGTCCAGAAAATATCATCATAGCAGGAGAGTACCTACATTATTTTAAAGTAACTTAAAATTGTTTCACTTGACAATTTCAGGAAATATCTCTATCTTACATATAAAATGTATAATATTTTTGAAAGAAATATCAAATATCAACATAATGCCATCTATTTGCTACACTTGGCATTTCCAATTTTGAAGCACTATGATCATAGTTCCAGATATATTGTCAATATTTTTGTGCTGTCAGTGTAATCCCATTCCAAAGCAAACATCTGGAAGTACAAATCCCTTGTGGACGTAATAGAAATATTTTCAATGAATGAGTGACCAGCTTTGGTAACTCACATGCATTTTAAAAATTAGTAATTATAATCTGAAAAAGTAATTCAAGTTGTTAATTTACACAATTTCTTCTCTCACATTACATATATTTTTCTCATACTATCTTTAAATACTGTTTTTAAAACAAGAGATTAATGTTTCAAAATTGTGTACCATATTACAAAATGGAAAATCTTCTCTTTTAATTAAGTTTGCTCGTGTGTAATTCCATTTCCTTCCTTGACCTCGCAGATTTGATGTGTTACCTACTAGGTATGGAGAGAACATGCTGTATTCCTCTCTCTGACTACCTTTTCCTTGCACCTCACTTGTTTGCCAAGAAAAAAAAAGGATCGTATGTAAAAAGTGAGCTAGCAAGTGGAGTTGAGCAAGGGATCTTCAGCTTCTTCCTACATACATAGAAAATAAAATAGAAATTAAAACATCAGTTTCACAACAGCTTTCTGAAATAACTCTTGAAGTTCCAGATTAAAAATGTGTATTATGGTAGCCACTCAGATGACTGTATTTCAGCAATGATTAAACCACAATACCAGGATCTAAACAGTCAACTAACTTTACCATAAATGAGCTAAACTATCAGCACAGATCTGAGAGAAAATAAACAATCCAATACATATGTACAATGGCATTCAGTACTTTCTTTGGAAATCCATACTATGCTAGTCAATGTTTAGAAAATAAGAACATAGTCTGTTGTATATGATGCAGTATATTGTAAAAATAAACCAAGGAAGGCATTTCAAGCTGTCTATATGACTAAACCAACACCAAAAAGATAAGTCACATTTATTTCCAGGAAAGGACTGGAAGAGAACCTATGAGGCAGAGAAAAAAAACCCATGGAAAGGACTGGATGTAAGAGAACATGATGCTGGCAGAGATACAAGTGATTATCTGGAGCTCGAAGGATCTAGCAAGAGAGAAGACAGGAAAGCTTCTACCATATCACAGAGGGTCTAGAAGTCATTGCACTGCTTCATTGAGTTTTGGGAAGATTGCTTCAGATAATGGACTGACACGGAGACATTTTGAAGGCAAGTAATGAAGCTGGATTATTTATCCAGGCAAGATAGTTCAATGGCCTGAAATAAAATAGTGGATGAATAGAACTGAATGCATTTGGAATCATCAAGGTGGCAAAGGTAGCAGGCCTTAAGAAGTGTTTGGTTAGTCCCAGAAAGAGAAATAAATTGGTAAGAGATAAAATAAGAAGGTAGAGATATTGGCCTCTTTCTTGAGACACTGGGCAGCAGATGGTGATGCCATACACTGAAATTTAAATATTGGAGGGAGAGTGAAATCTGGAGAGAATGACATGATGTTAATTTAGGATATAATGACTTCAAGGTTACTGTGGCATATTCAAGACCAAAACCCAGAAATGATCATTATCTCTTCTCACCCAATCTATGAGCAAACCATATTGACTCAAACCACAAAATATTCCCATGAGCTGACCCGACCACACTGCTCAGCATTTCCTCTGATTTTCTCCTAATCCGAACCACCACTACCTCTCTTCAGGATTATTGCAACAGTCTCTTAATTGACCTTCTTGCTTTCTCCCTTGTCCCTTTACAGTTGATTCGCAATGTTGCAGCCAGAGTGATCCTTTTAACTTAATTCAGATTGTGTCACTGATTGGCTCAAAACTCTTCAATAACCATCTATCTCACACAGAATAAAATCCAATGTCTTTTGCATTGCCTCCAAGGTTTTGTTTTCTACTTACTCTTCAAACTCTCTGATGACATCTCTAACTATGCGCCTCTCACTGTCCTCCTTGCCATTCCTCAAACGAGCCAAGCACATTCCCATCTCAGGGCTCTGTACACACTCCTCCTTCTTCCCGGAACATCCTGCCACCAGACACTCTTATCTGTAGAGCTTGCTCTCATGCTCAGTGTCATTTTATTAGGGACATGTTCCCTGATGAACCTATCTAGTTTATTACTCTGTCCTTTTCTAACCACTCAAACGCCTTTATATTCTTCAAAATATTTATCACTGCTTAACATTATATTATGCTGTATTTATTTGTTGATTGCCTACATTCCTAATGGAAAGTAAAATTCATGAAAATATTGTCTGTTTTGCTCACAAAGAAAAGTTATTGGCACATGATAGGTACTCAATAAATATATTTTTTAATGAGTTCAAGTGGAGATATTCGATAGATTTTTTTTTTTTAATTATTACAGATCTTAGCTGAAATAATTAAAGCCATGAAGCAAATATTTTCCAATGAGGACAAACTTCAGCATTTAAGTGCCAGACAATCACAGGAAAAAGGCACTAATACATCGAAGTCTCCTAAATCTGAGTGTTTGGGTTCCACTCTTCCTCTACAAGTTTTAGTCTCATATTTCTGGGATTCTTCTAAGCATTTCTACCTGACTGTCACACAAGTGCTCCTGCTGGATAGCTCTTCTCTCTCCCTCAGTTACGAAGCTTTATCAAATCTAATACCTAAATATCTCCTGATTCTATTCCCTTCTCTTAGGCTCTTCTACCCCTACATTCATTCATTTACACATTCAATGAACATTCATTTGATATCTATTACATGCCACATACTATTCTAAAAGCTGAGAACACCAAGATAAATAAATTACAGCCCTCAGGATCCACAAACACACACTCTAGTGAAGAAGGCAAGAATGCAAATCGATAATTACAATGTACTATAGTGCACGGTGATTTTATTTAAAAAAGAAAAACACTATGTTGTACAAGAGATGGTATGAATTCACATACTTGGAAATAGAAATTGATAGCAATTTGAGAGTATTGAAAGTAATGAGCATTTCAATATAATGTGGGTAGATATGGCATTTCAGATAAGAAAAAAAGAGCAAATTCAGGGACAGGGAGTGTGACGATAGCAGCCAATATCATCCTGTTAGCTGAAGAATTAGTGCCTCAAACTAAAGGAGAATCTAGCCATCTTTCCATGATGCCTACCACATTATGAAACATTAAGAGAGTAGACAGAGAATGCTACATGAACCATAAGTATGAGCTAGAGGAATACACAGGAAAAAACTTTGCCTTTTTTTTCTTTTCAAACAAAGAGGCATGAGCATGTGTAGGAAATATTCGGCAAATAGAACGAGGTTGAAAATATAGGAAGGAGGGTCTCATGGGCTCAAAAAATGGTTAGAAGAATTCTGAGGATTAGAATTAAATACACAGATGGAAAAGCCTTCAGTGTTTGTTAGATGAAAATGATCTATCTAGTACCTTCTGATCTACCCTATTCCATTAATTTATAAGATACAACAAAATGGAAAATTACAACTGTACTAGAAATCAATAAGCTTAATCAATGATCTGCCAGATCCCAAGAATTGTTCACCCAAAGTGCATTCATCCAAATTGTGGATGGGGCTCTGAGTCAGGAAACAGGACCAAAGGGGAAAAAGTTGGGGTGATATCCACCTACCGCCACTTGTAAGCCTAAAGTGGAGATCACGTCATTTGTCAACCAGGAGAATATCAGTCATTCCCTTCAAGGTCTGAGGAGACTAGACCCATTTAACTACCCTTTTCCAATCGATTCTTTTCTTTATATAACACCATCATAGAATATCCCTTGTTTTCAATCATACAATGTCGAGAAAAGCAATTATAAGAAGCTAAAGACCTGATAAATTCGAAAACAGAGGGGTCATGCCAGGCAAGAAGAAAAACATAAATAGAAGTATAAAACTGAGAAGAGTCATGCAGTTTTGGTGAAATGGAGAGCAGACCAGTTCTGCTGGGCAGTGTGTGTGAGGGGAATAGACATTTAGTTGAAAGGAATGGAAGAAGCCTGATTATGGAAGGGCCTTTGCTCTGTAATTCTGGCTTACTCACTATCCTCTAAACAACAGAAAGTTACTAGGAGCTTTTGGAAAAGGGGAGTTACATGATAAAAGTGATATCCAAAAAGATTAATAAGGTCCCATCTTCTTTTGATTCTTCATTGCCAATACCGACATAAACTAACCTTGTGATGAAAAATGCAGTTATCAGAAAGACGTCACAGATAAATTCTTACAATGTTCTCCTGTTCTTTCATAACATAGTTTATTATTATTTTTTTTAAAAAACCCTCCATTTTTTTTTTTTACAAGAACAAATGTTTCTGTTAAGATTCAGAATACTAGCCAGCAAGCCCCCAGTAATTTCATGACAAGCAAGTATGTTGTGGTACTGAGGAGGACATTTCAGAAAAATGATGATGAGTTTCTATGAAGAGTAAAGAGCAATTGTTAACATTTCTTGAATATGCTCAGCATGAAGGAGGCATTCTATTAAGCACTTGTGTGCCCGATCTAATTCTATCCTCTCAATAATGGCTTACATAGGTACTAGATGAGAAAAATACAGATTGAAAAATTTAAGTAACTGGCCCAAAGTCTCACAGTTGGTGTCTTGCTCTCATTCACTATGCCCTAGAAAGAGATTTTTCTGTTTAAGTTCAAAATATGTTTGTTGCCTAATTTGTTGTAACACCCTAAAATAAAACCTTATATATGCATTTGTTCAAGAACTAGATATTAGGGTCTTACAATGTGTATAATGTTAGAACAGGATGTAAAAGGCGTGTAAGATAAAACGTAATACGAGAGATAAGTGAATCTGTTCTGCTATGCATATAGGTCAATTTATGTTTATTTATTAATTTTAATTAGAATCAAAGTATATGCCTTACAAACAGTAACCTTACACACTGAAATAACACAGTAATAAAAGTGCCAATTAAATAATGGAGATACCTTATTTGATTTTAATGTTATAAATTTGAAAATGTAGGGTTGCACAGATATAAAAAATCTATACTCATTAAAAATCATTAGGATATTTAAAAGGTTTTACTCCTTAACTGTTAAGAAAAAAATAATATTGAAGATGACTTATTTAGATATTTTAACTTAATTTGCTCTTTAATATGTATATATTAGCATAAATAGTAGAAACTGTCACTAGACTCTAGAGGTTTATAATTTTGATTTAGTATGTATTAGTAAAATTTGCATGAAAGATTCTTTTAACTGGGTAGTGGAAATATCTGAGGCCCTGAGGAAGAGAATTAATTTTCACTTTGAAGTGTTCCTTCTTACATAATGAATTTTCTGCTTTCCATGCCAAAATGTAGCTTTTCAAGCTACTTTCCAAATGAATATAATTTCTTAACTTCTTGATCAAAAGGGAGATTCATCTCAGTTGAAGTTTTCTGAGTATTTGTTTGCAGCCTTGAGAGACCAGAGCAAGAACCTAGCTAAGCTATGACCAGACTTCTGTCCGAAAGGAATTGTGAGGTACATAACTGCTAAATACTACATGTATGTACTGTTTTCACTTAGATTCAATTGATATTTAAAACCCAACTGAAAAGAGCCGTGTCTCCTATATGAGTACAATTTTGTGAATTAACTCTCTGGTAAAACATTCATTTGCTAAGATTTTTGAAAAATTAAAAGCACTTAATTAATTAAATTGCTTCATGCTAAGTCTAAACCAGATCTCCATGTTCCTGTGTTCACACAGGTTATTGTCTAGTGGAGGATAGAGAGATTGGAACTACTGTAAATTCAAAGAGGAAGAATTTGGCATAATGAGAGATTATATTCAGAGATATCAAAACAGTTATGTGAAGAAGTAAGCTGGAAGAAGTTGAGGGGTAAGAAAGGAAAAGCATTAATAAAGAGACCCTGTGGCAAAAGGAAGCCAAATATCTGAAAGAAACGGAGATGGTTGGAGCTGAGATAGTCAAGGGTCAAGACTGGGGAGGAAATGGCCAGATTATGCAAGGTGTTGTAAGCTTTGCTGAAGAGTTTTATTCCACTCCTAAGAGCTCTTGAAAGCCTCAGAATAATTTAAACAAGAGTGAGAAATAAACATATTTGTCATTTCAAAGAAATAACTCTGCCTGAAGGGTGGAGAATGGCCAGAGTAGGTACAGACAAACTCATTAAAGAAGATACTTCAATTGTTGAAGTAAGAAATCATGATAGGTTGGGATAAGTTCATAATAAAGGTTGAGGAGATAACAGACAGAAGCTGATGGATATGGATAAATATGATAAGATGAAATTCACAGGTGCTGGGTGATGGAATAATTTTTCACTGTGGCAGACACATCCTGAAATGACAACCAGTGATTCACGTCTTTGTATAATCGTCTTCCCTTGAGTACAGGTAAGGCCTGTGTTTTGCTTCTAACCAATATAATATGGCAAAGGTAATGGGATGTCATGCCCTTCACGACATTATGTGATATGAGACTCTGTCTTAGAAAAATAGAGAAAAAGAGATACTTTTGCTGGTCTTAAAGAAGCAAACGTCATGTTGTAAACTGCTTATGGAGAGATCTGTATGGCAGGGAACTGTGGGCAGCCTATCGGATCTGAGGACGACCTCTATCTAACAGCCAACAAAAAACCAGGGCCTTGTCATACAGACACATGGTAATAAACATTACTAACAACCAAAGCTTAAAGTAGCTTCTTTCCCACTCAATCCCTTAGATGAGAATACAGCCCTGCCAACACCTGAATGCAGCCTTGTGAGAACCAGCAGGAGAGCCAGCTAAGTTGTGCCCAGAATCCTGACAACAGAAACAGTGACATAATAAATGAGAGTTATTTTAAGATGCTAAATTTGGTGATTTGTTACATATCAATAGATGATGAATACCTCTAGAGTAATGGAGATGATACCTACGTTTCTGGTGTGTCTCAGTGAGGGAGCAAGCAATGGTAAAGACCCAGGTTTTGGGGTAGGAGCTCCATCATGAGTTTTGCTTTGAGTATATTGAATTTGAAATTCCTTAAGACACCCAAGAGGAGATGTCGATTAGGCAGTCATACATATGGGCCTAAAGCTCAAAAGAAGCCATAGGCTAGATTAGTGGTGATTTTACTCCTTAAGAATCATTTGAAAACCTCTACAGAGATTTTTAGTTATTATAACCAGAAGTTACTACTGGTATCTAGTAGGGAGAAACCAAGGATTTTGCTAAACATCCTATAATATGCAGCACAGGTCCCTATGCCTCCCACTAGAAACAAAATGTCAGTAGTGCTGAGGTTGAGAAACTCTGGACTAGTTATGTAAACCCCTTAATCTGTATGTAGGTGATGTATGAGCCCATGGGCACTGGTTAGACTATCCAGGAAAAAGCCTAAAATAAAAACACAAAATGACTTAAAATTGATCCTTCAGGAAGGTCAATATTTTGTGGCTGGATAAAGATTTAACCTGCAAAGAAAACATCGATAAGGTTGAAAGAAAGGGAGAAGAGAAAGTTCTGTATTATATAAAGTTTGAGTACTTCCAGAGTTTGTCCTAAGTATTTCCTCTTCCAGGCTATACTCTCCTTTGATGATCTCATTTACTAATTTGTTTCAAGAGAAGTGAGTGTTTCTGTGTTAACCCAAAGGCCTGGCTATTGTAAAACTCAATGTTGCATGATTTGATTCTTGTTAACATGTTCTCTTGTTATCTGGATTATTATGAAAAAATCAAGTTGATGTCAATCTATAACTAGCATGCCTGGTGTTAGATTCAGTGTTCTCTAGAAACAGAACACATGGAACATATAGAAAAAATTTTATTATGAGGGATTGTTTCCCACAATCATGGAGGCTGAAAAGTCCCACAATCTGCCATCTGCAAGTTATAGGCCCAGGAAAGCCAGTGATGTAGTCATAGTCTAAATGCTAAGGCAGAGAATACGGATGTTAATGTTTGAAGGCAGGATAAGGTGGGTGTTCTAGCTTATGCACAAAGAGCAAGTTCACCTTTCCTTCATATTTTTTTCTATTTGAACTCAATGGATTGAATGATGCTTCACCCACATTGGTGAGGACAATCTTCCTTACTCAGTATACTGATTTAAATGCTAATATCTTCTGGAAACACCCTCACAGACACACCCAGTTACCTAGACATCCCTTAGCCCAATCAAGTTGATATATAAAATTAAGCATCACAACTGGGCAATTAAATCATTCGCCCAATAAAACACTATGTTATTTTATAATTAGTAAAAAAAGTTTAGGATCAATTTACAATACTGTCCATGGTTTGTAGGATACAAAATCAGCATGCAAAAATCAGTTGTGGTTCTACACAGTAGCAACAAACAATCCAAAAGGGAAACTAAGAAAAAAGTCCCATTTACAATAGCATCAGAAAGAATAAAATACTTGGGAATAAACTTAACCAAGGAGGCAAATGATCTGTATAATGAAAACTACAGATATTGCTGAAAGAAATCAAAGAAGATCTAAAGATACCCTGGGTTCATGATTGGAAGACTTAATATTGTTAAAATCTTCATTTTATCCAAAGTGATGTACAAATTAAGTGCAATTCCTATCAAAATCCCAATGACATTTTTGTGGAAATAAAAACACCATCCTAAAATTCACGTGGAACCACAAAGAACTCCCAATAGTTCAAACAACCTTGAGAAAGAAGAACAAATCTGAAGGTATCATACTTCATGATTTTAAAAATATTACATAGCAATAGTAATCAAAATAGTATGGTATTGGAATAAAGACAGACATATAAACCAATGGAACAAAATAGAGAGCTGAGAAATAAACCCATACATATATGGCCAAATGATCTTTCACAAGATTGCAAAGGCTACACAATTGGGAAAGAATAGCTTCTTCAACAAATAATGCTGGGAAAACTGGACATTCACTTGCAAAAGAATGAATTGAACCCTATTTTACATCATACACAAAAAAAATATCAAGATAGATTAAAGACAAACATAAGACCCAAAACTATAAATCTCCTAGAAGAAAATATATGGGAAATACTTCAAAATATTGATATTGGCAATGATTTATTGCATGACACCAAAACACAGGCAATGAAATAAAAAATAGACAAGTGAGAATACATCAAATTAAAAAGCTTCTGTGCAGCCAAGGGAACCATCAACAGAGTCAAAGAGCAACCTACAGAAATGAAAGAAATTATTTCCAAACCTTTAACTGATAAGCATTTGTATCCAAAATACATAAGGCACTCCTACAACTCAATAGCATAAAAACAAATAACCTGGTTTAAAAACGGGCAAAGGGGTAAAGAAACATTTCTCTAAAGAAGACATATAAATGATTAACAAGTATATAAAAAGATGTTCAACATCCCTAATCATTAGGTAAATGAAAATCAAAACCACAATTAAATAGCATCTCACATCTGTTAGAATGGCCCTTATATTTAAAACAAAGAAAAATAAATAAAATAAAAACCAAAACAGAAAGTAACAAGTGTTAGTGAAGACGTGGAATACTTGGAACCCTTATGCGTTTTTGATGGGAATTATATAAAATGGTATAGCCACTATGGAAAACAGTATGGAGTTTCCTCAAAAAATTAAAAAAAGAACTATCATATGATGCAACAATCTCACTTTGTATTTTTCAAAAGACAACTGAGAACAGGATCTGGAAAAGATATTTGCACCCTCGTGTTTGTAGCAGCATCACTCACAATAGCCAAGAGGTGAAAACAATCTAAGTGTCCATTGGATACTTAGATTGAATGGATAAAGAAAAGTGATATATACATACATTGGAATATTATTTGAACTTACAAAAAAAAAAAAAAAAGGGAATCCTGTCACATGCTACAATATGGATTAACCTTGTGGATCTTTTGCTAAGTAAAATATGCCAGTCACAGAATGGCAATATTGTATGATACCACTCTCTGAAGTATCTAAAGCAGTCAAACTCATCAAAGCAGAACGTAGAAAGGTGGTTGTCAGGGGCTAGGGGAAAGGGAAGTGGTGAGCTGTTGTCAAAGGGAATAGTTTCAGTCATACAAGATGATAAAGTTTTAGAGATCTGCTGTACTACTGTGTACATGTAGTTAACAATATTGTGCTGTACACTTTAAAATTTGTTAAGCAGATAGATTTCGTGTACGTAGTTTTTTCCACGATTAAAACAAAATAACTGTTTACCTATTTTTGTCATAGCCAAAGACTATGTCATAAAGTATAAAAACACTAGTTTAACATAACAGAAACAGAAACCACTGCCATTTCAATCAAATATTCAAGTGAACATCAATATTATGATAGCCATATAAGAATGAGAATAAAATTACCTGTTAATTGTGCCTAGGGAAATATTGTGTCCAATTTGATCTCATTTGGGGAAATGCCTTACTTAGAATATATAAAAATGATTTTTTTTGTCAGTTTAATTCCTCAGGAAAAAAGACCTATAATCTCCATCATTCCAATTCCTAATACTTATTTTTGTTATGCTAATGGTAGGTTTTCAGGTGATCCTAGGATTTTCTTTTGTCTACATATTTGATGTCATTATTGTAATGGCAAAAGTTTCCTCTGTTTCTTTTCTCTACTTACGTAATTTCCTATTTGCATTCACTGCAAAAAACAAATTTGTGCCCCCACCATGTACTCTGTCAGTGTGCATTTTCATGGGAGTCATGTTCCTAGCCCCATTTGATCTCTATTTTTTAATCCTTTGTCTTTCCCACATCTAATTTACATTTGCTTACCATAAATTGTCTTAAATTATTTGTGGAATAAGATAGAATATAACAACTTGTAGTTTTAAAAGGCCAGCAGAAAGTCTTGTTTAATGTGCATAAATATAGATATAGTTTCGATTTTTTGAAACTTGTCCTCGATTCTATCTTTTAAGCTACATTTTTAAGTATGTATAATTTTGAAAGTTTATTCTTTCCTCCCCACTATGCGTGAATAGAGAGAAACAATCAAGGTTTCATCTCACAGGCAAGGCTAGCCTCAGTACCTTGGGAACTTGTGTGCTATTGGGACATGATTTGGTGAAGCTGCATTGCAGCTGAGCTACTGCCTCTGGCAAATGTTTAATGATGGCACCTTAGAAACGCTTTGACATTTCCATGTTGAAGGTGAGGGAGAGGACTTAAGGAAAAAAGAATCTTAAAGAAGTAGGTTGTTCTGAGAATGAAGATAAAGCATAACTCTCCCTATTGTGTCAGAGAAGGTTATCACAGAAAGCATGTTGATAGAGAACAGGACCCAGTGAACTCTAAGATACTGCTACTGGGTATACCCCACCTAGCTAGTACGGTCAATATTTTGATGCTTAGAGGAGATAAAAGGAGTTCAGAAATGCCCCTCCCAGAACACTGTTTTAAAGCCAGGCTTATTTCTGTTCAGTTGTGCTACATATTATAGTATAATAATTTAGCCCATTAGGTATTGAAAACAGAGTTTTTTAAATAAATAAAGAACAAATGGAAAATTAAATAAATAACTTTAAAAGTCATCACCTGTGTTTTTCACTCTGTCTCCAAGTGAAACTCCAAATTAATATTAGCCTAGAATGGAGATGGGGGAGGCAAGGAAGGTGTCGAAAGCCTCTCTTGTATAGCTCTTTTTGTCCTGGCCCATCCTGACCTTCACTAACTGCAATTCTGATGCCATTTGAAACATAAAGTTATGTGTTCAGAGCTCCAAATGAGACTTCAGGTACAGGCTGACTATATAGGTTACAGGGATCTTGCTCATTTTGCTTTTGTTATTTGTAGTGTGCAACATACATTTATGTACCCAAGATTTAGGGGCAGTAACAGGATAGTGTTGACATATTTGGCCATAGTCTACTGAAATTTCTACATTATTTAGCCTTGAATGACTCTTAAGCCTGGCTCACCATCAGACCATCAGACCTCCTTTCTGCACTTAGATGGCTAACTTATTGAACATGGATCTAAGATTTTATATTGGTCCCGATATTAAACTGTATCCCATTGTTTAATTTCATCCTAGTCTGTTATTATATTTTTGGGTTTCAATTCAAACACATTAATTATTCTTCAAAGCTTTAAGTCACTGCAATTGTATTTGTTCAACAAATACTAACTGAGGCCAGGCATGGTAGCTCAGGCCTCTAATCCCAGCACTTTGGGAGGCTGAGGCAGGCGGATCACTTGAGATCAGGAGTTAGAGACCAACCTGGCCAACATGGTGAAACTCCATCTATTCTAATAACACAAAATTAGCCACGTGTAGTGGCACATGCTTGTAATCCCAGCTACTTGGGAGGCTGAGGTGGGAGGATCACTTGAACCCAGGAGGCGGAGATTGCAGTGAGCCAAAATTGCGCCACTGCACTCCAGCCTGGGCGACAGAGCAAGACTCTATCTCAAAACACATGCACAAACACACACACACACATACACACATTAACAGAGTACACACACAAACACATATTAACAGAGTGCTTTCTATGTACTAGTAACTATCGTAGGCAGTATAGGTAGAATTGAAAAGATGAAGCAGACAAAATTAATTCTTATTTAATCACCAATGTTAATGAAATTTTTGACTCTTCTACAGTCAGTCCTTATGGTCTACTACTCTAGCCCACATATCTTGTTGCTCTATCCACACTTAACTTTCCAACATTCACTTCACTTGCCAGTACTTTTGTATTTGTATGTCTTCAGTGTTTGTACTTCTTTCTGCCTGTTATATCCACCCATACTTCCTCTCTAAGCAAAGTTCTACTTACTTCAAGTGCTAGCTCAAATGCCAACCCAGGCAAGCAATAATTGCTAATTCTAAGCAACTTGAGGGCCCCATACTCCCATTCATCAGACAGGGATACCTGATGGCCAAGCAAAGCCAGCACATGACAAGATCCTGTTATCTTTCCCTGCTTACCACCCAATATAGAAGGTTGTTCAGTTATTTTTTCTCCCTTAAATATGTATTTCCATACTCTTCTGTAATTCCTTGCATCTCAAGCATTTTAGAGCTTTCTGCCCTCTTAAAACTAAGTGCTAAAAAACAAAACATCCATTTTTCATGAAAAGTAAACTGACTTGCATTCTGAGCATCTTTACTGTATATTTTCTTTGTATTCTTGCCTTAATTCAAGCTTGGTTCTCCTGTACAGAACTCACAAGTGTAATCCACTCACTTTCTCATATTCTGTTTATGTTAGAGTCAGGACAAGTTACTATCATTGTCTTAAATCCTTAATGATGCCCCTAGATCTTTTTGCCTATAGAATTATTTGGGAGCCCTTGATCTTTAATGGCTTATGTAGTGCTCTGGCTATCCACTCTATCCCTCTGTTATTTATCTACGAGTCTCTTGGTCATTTCACCACATTAATTGAAGGCTTTTGTTCTAAGCATCATTTCCTGTACACCAATTGCTAATATCATCGTGTATGTCTTCAAAGTCCATATGAACAATCTTAATCTCTCAGATCCTCTGCCTTCTCATCCTCAGTGAACCTTACTTCTACTCTTCTTTACCAACCAACTCACATGTTCATATCCCCAACCTTGTCATCACCTAAAACTGGTCCACTCTAAAACTCAAACTCAAACAAACACAGCTGTCCATTATCCTGGCTTTATCACTCAGATTTTAGATCTGTTCTTAGATCTCAGCAAGGCACCCAGTTTCTTAATGCTTCTACTTTCTTCCTATCAAAGAGCCTACCTGTGTCTCCACTTTACGTTCTTTTGTATTCATAGTGCAGTTCATCACTGTCTCACCATGTCCTCAACTCCCTCATCTCTCTACTACACCCTCACTGATTTAAACTGAACGTTTGCCTTCTATACCTTGGCCACTGAACCTTACTAGAGAAGTAAGTAGTGTGTGTCAGTGTCTAACTATAGATTTGTGGATTGCAACGTCACCAGTTCACTCATGGCTGTCTAGGAATACTTCTAGGTCTCACTAGTGAAATCTCTTTCCATTCTTCCCAGCAGCCACTTCAAAATGTCTATAATTATCTCAAATCTCTGGCCACATCATTTCTCAAGATAAAACAGTAACCTCAATATTATATAACAAAAATTAAGCCAATAGAATTCCCTCAATTTTCCACCCTTGATCTACAAACTTAGCTGCATCCACCTGCATACCTTCAGTCTTCTCTCCAGTTACAACAGGAAAGGGTCTAGTGTCCCAGGTAAAGGTAATTTCTCTTCCCATGGTCTGGAACATATGAACTTCTCATGGATCTACCTCTCTTTCTTTAGGAGGCTTCTGACCAGCGTTTGAACATGCTCAGTTCTTCCTGATCTAAAACAGAAATTCTTACTCAAACCAGTGTCCATTCATTCTAAACAATTTCCTATTTCTTTCCTTCCTACCCTACAATTTAGAAAGTGCTGCTGCACATTGGCTTATATTTAGACATCTCCTATTTACTCTTCAACAAACTGTGAAACTAGATATTTCACTGAAAAATCAGATCCCATCAAGGTTATTAATGAACTCCTTGCTGCTAAACCCAATGGAGGCTCATCTGTCCTTAGCTTAATCCACTCATTCACTCAATACATATTTACTAAGCCTTTGTTATATCAAAGCCCTGAACTAGACATTGAAGATAGAGTTGTGAAAAAATAAAAATCAAAAGATTGCTGCCCTTGGGGATATGATTTCTACAGAGTTACAGTGATAATAAGCTGAGTATGCACTGAGAAGTGTGTTTCTTAAATAAGTAGCCTACACTTAATAATTATACTTCATTCCCAATTGGCTTTTAAATCTTGTAGCCAGGGCTACTCACAAGCTTTAAGATGGCAACTACTTTCTTGAGGGTCAGATATAACCAAATTTCCTGTCTCCCTATGACATGGTTTGGATGTTTGTCCTCTCAAAATCTCATGTTGAAATGTGATCCCCAATGCTGTAAGTGGGGCCTGGTGGAAGGTGATTGGATCATGGGGTCAGATTTCTCATGAATGGTTTAGCATCATCTTCTTGGTGATAAATGAGTTCTCATTCAATTAGTCCACCTGAGATATGTTGTTTGAAAGCGTCTGAAACCTCCCCAATTTCCCTCTTACTCTCTCCCTATCTCTACTAAAAATACAAAAAGTAGCTGGGCATGATAGCAGGCACCTGTAATCCCAGCTACTCGGGAGGCTGAGGGAAGAGAATCACTTGAACCTGGGAGGCAGAGGTTGCAGTGAGCCTAGATCGTGCCACTGCACTGTATCCTGGGCGACAAGAGTAAGACTCTGTCTCAAAAAAAAAAAAAAGAGAAAGAAAGAAAAGAAATGCAGAAACAGACTAACACACCCTATTAGATATTGTATTTTGTTCCACTAAATTAATGCGTATGCAATGTACTTTCTATCTTCTTTCTTGTATTAACATGTAAATTATTTGTTATTTACACAACCATCAGCTCCATTTGTCATCTTACTATATCCCAGAGCCTTACATATAAGAGATTTCTAAAATATTGTTAAATGACCAGATCAATAAATGCATGTGAAATAAGTGGTTTACATTAAATCTATGGCTACCCTCCAAAAAACAAAGGCAGTTTTATTGGGTTCTATAATTCCATGATGCATTGGAATCAACTATTAATTGTTATCACAGCTTGTTATCCTAACTCCCTGAGACATCATATTTTCTTTTAACTCTAAGAGGAAAGTTCACTGGAGATAAATGTAAACTTCTGTGTTTTAACTGTTGGCATGTAAACTAAACATAAATGTTCTGATCAGAAAAGCAATATAGAAATACGCAAAGATTTCAAAGACTTAGGATATTCTGAATGCTGCTAAATTTTTGCCAATATTTTTAAAGAAAGATTGTGCCTATAGAGACAAAATGAAATGGAGAGCATAGCAATTAGCATGAGAACTAGATCAATTAAGACAGACAGCTTGTATAATAATGTTGATATTTTCTGTAACAACATAGTGAAGTAGAACATTTATTTCAACAACAACCTGAGCCTTTAGTGTAATTTCATATTTTAATAGCCTCTATGTGCAAATATATTTCTAGATGTCTTCCTCAAGCAGATGCTTGCATAATTCCAGAAATCTTGTTCAATGGAAAATCACTTGGTGGGAATATGGCAATAATTGATGCTTGGTTTAAAAATGTTTCTTTGGATGTTAAAATTAAACAAACGTAGAGAAATTTAAGATGCTAAAATTTCTGCATGCAGTTTTTTTTTTTTTAATGTTTGTGCATTACATCAAAAGACATTAAAGCAAAGGAGTTTGCATTGCCAGGAATTTGTTTCTTTCTATTAGAATAGACACCGTTCTGGGTCGGTTGAGGTGACTCATTAATATTTTGTACCCTTTGTATTAAAAAAACTGTTTTCATCAAATTTAGAAATAAGACAGATTAGTCTTCTGTAAAATAATTTGAGATTACTAAATTACTATTTATCTTACTTATTCCAGCAATTTCAACACATAGTTTTTGAACATTGAAGTGGCCATGCTTTTCTCTCCATTAGATATTTTATAAAAAAGAGATTAAATTATACTTTTTCTTATCAACTAGAATCTATTCAAAGAGACAGGTAAAACCAAGAGAAAAGAGGGAGAACAGCAGAGAAATAATCACCAGGTAAACAAAGTTGTGCTAGTAATGACTAAGAGGCTATGAAGTTTTGGTCTTTGACGTCATACAATTGCAGCATCAAGGGACCAGTGGGCTTTAAATAATCATTTTTATTTGGTAAGGGCTTGCCAGTCATCTGTTCATAATTAACCTGAATTAGCTCATTTTTATGCTCATAATTTTCCAACTGAATTGGAAGAGTTCAAAAACTTTTAAAACTATTTTAAGATCTACGCTTTTGTTGGCCCTCTCTTTTCCCATCATGCTATTATGGACATTTAAAGTTTATTATAATTATTGGCTACCTCCTAGTTAAATAATAAAATCATCTTAAGTGTTATTAAAATCTTGAAAGATTAATAACATGATCAAAGAGCAGCATCCATCCCTTAAGATGCAGTGCTCAAACTTTGGTATCAAATTACCATCTGAAAAGTTCATTACTAATTGTTGTTTCAATCTCTTTTCCTCAATAATATGGTCTATTTTTTGAATTGATGTTAGTCTAAAATTATAAACCATCTCTTTGACCATGATAGGAATTTGTAACATAACATTAAAAAAAAAAATTTTTTTGAGGGACACCAGAATGATCACTGATAAGCTTTCAACAGTAAATTCTATAGTTGAAGTTCATTGGAACACCATTTACCATGACAAAAAGTTCAATTATCTCTTGGTTATCTCCCCTCTATATTATCTGTTTTCCTCCTTCATATTTAAACATATATGGGTTAAGGTCTCTCACTTAAAACTTTAATGGTATGATTTAATTAATTATTCCTTAGTGTGTATGTACATTATATTTTACCTAATAAATATGAATAGTAGTTATGAGAGATTCCTTGAGTAAAAATCTTATTCTCATTGTAGTTGGGATGATTCAGAAAAAAAGTACTATTAACTTACAAAATTTAAATTCATTTTTTTTAAAGTTAAGAAAACCATTTACCATCATTACACATTTACTCATTTAACACATATCTATTAGGCGCCTACTGAATAGCAGATACTGTGCTACATTCTGGGGACTCTTTTGAAGCCCAGAATTTACTTGAAGATGAAATTATCTAACATATGTATAGCTTCCAAAAGTTCATTTCTCTACTGAATAGTAACCAAAACTCTGACATATTGCACAGATTCAAATATTGACAGGAATGAAATACATTAGAAAAAATGTGGGCTTGCATTTTAGACTGTCCTTTGAGTAAAATACGCTAGCATGAAGTAATATTCTTTTTACTTTAAGGAATATGGGCTACAAAATATTTGAAGGACTGTGTTATACAGCAAACAAGTAAGAATGACCAGCCAGAAGTTTGCTGATGCTTGCTCTAACTGGACACAATTTTTACCACTACTTGTGGCTCACAGCTGCTGCCTAAACTGTTTCAGAATTGTTTGAGTATAACAACACTTCATGTGTAAATTCCCTATATTAAGTAGGATATGCATATGCTTTATCAATCAAAGCACAATATTTCTGAGAATAAAAGAGTGTTATGAGTTATTATACTGGGATAACTGACAAACTGTGACTATCTCAGCCACAGGCATATGGTCTTGTTAATATCAGGGGACCTGAGCATATATAATTCTTCCATAAATTTTTCTTTAAATGGAAATTCTGCAAAGTTAAAATGTGAATTCAGTTTAGGTTACAGTTAGAAATATTCCTGATCTGCATTTTATTCTATGCTTTCAACTAAATTACTTTAAAAACATGTTATTACATAATTTACTTTAATCATTATCATTAATCATTTATGTGAAGAAAAAGAGGGAAAGAGAAATATAGAGATATTATAAAAATGCCAAATATGGGACAACATATAATATATATAATTGAAGTTAATCTTGCAGAGGGAAGTACAAAGCACTGTTTTCCTCAATATTATTATCCCTTAATCATCTTGTTTTTGACATCCAAAGATGCTTTTTGCATCACAGCTCTAACATAATTTCTCTGCAGCTAGATAAGGCCCCACAGCTGGTAAGTAATAGAGCTGCGATTGGAACCCAGGCAGTGTGAGTTCCTGAGCTTCATATGTAACCCCTTTCTTCAGTGCCTCACTATGAAGTGGCTCTAGTTGTCCTATTAGGCAGCTCACACCTATTATATAGCTTATTCACCAAAAACCCTGAAGACCACATCCTCAGTGGAATCCAAAATATAAGTCCTCATACTGACTACTACCATTTAGAGTGGTTTTCCATATGTGCTTCATAAGCATGTTGCAGCATGAGTTATTTTGTAAAAGTTAGGTGCAATTTTTCTTTTACAAGACACTCTTAGCATCAGACGCTTTGTTACCTTCTCCCACTTGCTTCGGCTTAGTGGGAATCTAGGTAATCAATCAAGGAGACGGTTAATGGGAAAAGATGTGACTGTTTTTTACACACACACACACACACACACACACACACAATGTAATATGTGTGCCTGCCATCACAACCAACCTAAAATGAGTGAAATTGATTTTTCACTATTTCCTCTTCTAAGACTGAACTTAATATGCATTTTAATCTGATTTTGCACAAATAAAAGTGTTAAAAAGTGGTGAAAGAGTTGAATGACTTGATTTAATTTTTCCCAGTTACTGAAAGCACTTAAGGTAGGGTCCAGGAGACCCTTGTTTAAAAACAAAACAAAACAAAACAAAACAAAAAACTTATAAAAGTTGATTAATTTCCAAAACTCAAGAATTTTTAAAAATTAATTTTTGGGTCTCTATGAATCTCTCAGTATTTCATATGAAATCTTACTCCTAGTGTGGTAATTTCTACAATGATCCTAAGATAATTTAGCATTATGTTAATATCTAAGTTAATATAACTTTAAAGAGAAGAGGGCCTGTTATTTTATGCTTGGTTTGACGATAGTTATTGGCTGTATCATTAAAAGATATAAAGATTCACTCTAGTCAACCTTTAGGTCACATGATGGCCCTGGGGTCAGTAGCTTTATAAAATGCCACTATATGGTTTGTTTGAAGATTCTGGCCTTTAATAACATTCAAGGAAAAGAAGCACATCTTAAGTGTGTATAATGGTCAACTTCATTATCACATTCATGGCCATTACCTTCATTGTTAGTAACTACTGACTTACAAAAAATAAATATTAAAGTGTCACTCATATTCACTTCGGTGAAAAAATATGAAAAACTCATTTTGAATACTTCAATACGTCATAGTTATGTTAAACTGTGATTTATACTTCCTAATATAAAAGAGTAGCCAAATTAGAGTATGTAGTCATTTTCTATATTTCAGTAAATTTCATTTACAAATCAACATTAAATATAGCTGGGTTGCACTAAAAAATAAATTGTTAGATGCTATGTGTATCTCCTGTATTTCATGTCAATAATAGCAGTTACCAACATCTATATAAAGCTGTCTGTGTGTCCCCATTCTCATCTTTTCATATATACTTACTTCATCTTTACAATTACTGCATGAACTAGGTAGGTACTTTTAATATAGATAAGGAGAGGCACAAAGAAATTAAAAAGATTGTTCAAGATCATACACAGAAAGGGAAGCAGCAGGACTTGAACTCAGATGTACAACTTGAGCATTCATGCTCTTAATCACCGCATTATATTGTTCCTTCAATAAATAGGAACATTAAAATTAGACCAAAGTATTAACAAAAACTCCTATTGGATGTGAATAACTTTCCTCTCAGAGAAACACCAAATTTATTCTCAGAAGATGGCTAAAAGAAGCCAGAGATTGGACAGTCATCAGTTATCCATCAGACTAAAGTACTGAATACCCATTTTTCTAAGTCAGTGCCAACTATGTCAGGAGGCTGGGAGCCAACAACAGCTCATTCAGCATTTCGAATCTAACATTGTACATACTACAAAGGATAAATAGTTGGGGTGATGTTCACTTGCAAGGCTTTTGATTCCACAGGTTTATTATCAAATCATATTTATAGATTCTTGAATAACCTTCTTACTTGGAAAGGGCATATATTGGTGTTATTTTAAGATCCCTGTACTAACTCATGACTGGCTTACACAGGAGTGCCTAGAAGCAGAGGCTGGGTCAGGGATTCAGGTACTTGTATACTGTTGCGGGAATGTTCAGAAGGGGAAAAGCAGTGATGGGGGCAGGGTAGGTTCAGAGGAAGACGCAAGAAAGGATGTGAGCTCAGCTATAGTCCATTTCAGTCTGATCTCAAAGGAGACTATGAGATGTTTTGGAAGACATATGGCACCACAGAGCTGCCCCATCTTTAGGCAAGGAATAAACTTTTGTGCCTCTGTAACACCACAATTATCTGGAGAAGAGCACTTGTAGGACAGGAGCAGCCAGCACTCACAGCAGCTAGAAGATGGGTAAACTGACTGGTAAAAGAAATCTGGGTAAGTACCAACAGCATCCACTAAATTCTTCTTGTAAAGAAGATAGATAGATGACAATTAACTTGTGTAATTTGGTATCATCATTCAGACAAGTGAAACAAATTTTTAAAAAGCATAATAACAAAGAGGAGGAAAGAACAAATCCTATCTGAGGCAATTGGAAAAGGCTTCCCATGTCATTTTGAGGATTCAGTGCAAAATGGAAATGTCAGGTGCCATGTTCAAATTATTAAGAATTTCAAGATGGTGACAGAGCATTAAACCAAGCATGGAGCCCTCTTCCAAGGGTAGGACTCTATGCAATGGTTGCTTGTCCATGAAGCTGACACTGATGGTGAAGAATCTGTGAACAGTGAAGAACCCACAGGATCTTGGAGGAGAAAAACTAAAAACTGCAATCATCTGCCAGAAAAAAAAAAAATTCTGGCAGCAGTGCAGAAGATGGCCAGGCAATCAGTTTTGTGACAAACCCATGGTGTTTTCTAGGCAAGTTAGATGTCTCATCACTCATGTCGATGAAGCAAAATGTTCAATCTTCAAAAAGTATGGTCACTTTCTGTTGTAGATTTGTTAAAATCCATAATAGTCAAGTGAAGAAATAATAATTATATTTCCCTAGTGAATAGTTTTCTTCAAATTATTTATGATCTGATAAATCCTGTTTCTAGTTACTATGTTTCAGAAATAAGTAATTTTATAAGAGCACAATATAGAGTTTCAATATTCACACTCAGAGGTCAAGATTCAAGAATTGAGTAAGGAAAACTACAATGAATGGATATGACAACATATTCTTGACTACATGCCACATTCACACATGAAGCTAACAAAAGATTCTGGTATTTACTTAGCTTTCACTTTGGGTCCACATCACTTAATAGCAAAATACATGTTAAAATTTTGTTTCCTCTGTAAGCAGAGTACAACTTAATTCCACCTTCTCTACTCGAGTTTGCTCTAAAATATTGCCTCATGAATCAAAGATTTCACAATATATTTTAGCATGCTGTAAGCTAATAAAAGACTGCCATGGTATTATTTTTATAAGGTATTTAAAACTAAAATTAAATAATTTTGCATATTAACAGTGTATGTTCAAATTCTGTATTTAACTTATAATAGCTATAGTTAGGCATCTGTGTTCAACCACACTATATCCTGTGGTTTAAACTTCTCTCTGCCCCTTCATTAGTAACCAAGACCAGCATGGAAACATCTGGGGTCAGGAAGTTATCTCTAGGATTTCAATTTAGGAAAGGCTAAACTTCTAAATCTCATCTTCAGCTCTACATGTCTATAGTTCTGAGCCAAAAAAAGTGCTCTCCATCATATCTCATATTGCTCTGTTGGCAGCCTGTCATTTGGCCCGTTCTGGTGTCTGGAGAGCTGTGTTCCACAATAAACCTAAAAACATTGATCAGGCCAGGTGGTGTGGCTCATGCCTGCAATCCTAGCACTTTGAGAAGCCAAGTAAGGAGGATTGCTTCAGCCTAGGATTTCAAGACCAGTCTGGACATTATGGTGGGACCTGGTCTCTGCAAGAAATTTTAAAACTTAGATAGGAGTGCTGCACTCCTGGAGTCCCAGCTACTGGGGAGGCCAAGTTGAGAGAATCACTTAAGCCTGGAAGGCCAAGGGCATCGTGAGCCATGATCACACCACTGCATTCCAGCCTGGGCAACAGATCAAGACTCTGTCTCAGTTTACCTTAGATGATCAGTTCGGTTGATTACAGTTGAAGAAGTGAGGAGAATCTGAAAATAATAACAATTTAAAAGAGAGATAAGGGCACTAGGAAGAAAATAATAACAATTTAAAAGAGAGATAAGGGCATTAGGAGGATAATACAACTCAATGCTTCTTATAGCAAGTTTCTTTCTTATTTTAATACATTGGAGAGAAAACCAAAACACAAAAATTATTTATATGGGAGCAATCCATCCCACAGAGTTAGTTGTAAATTAGGGGAAAAAAAAGAGAGAGAGAGAGAGAGAGAAAACTATCTGCTTCCACCACATTATAGAAAATAATCTTGTATAACACAATTTTGTCATTGAACAGTATAATTTCACAAACCCTCTCCGTGAAGCAATTTATTGCAGAGTGGTCAGTTTATTTAGACATTAAAATTTAAAAATCAAAAACATAGCAGATTTCAGAAGATAAGGAAATGAGTGAAAAATAATTAAATCCATACTAACTGCTTCCCCCTAGAGAAATAACACCTTTTCAGTAAAATCTAAATATAGGGTTTTTTTTATTTTGCTTTTCTCCTAGAGTACAGTAGACATGACATACTTTTTAAGGTCTCAATTATGGATTATTCTTGTATAACAGCTGAGACCAATTTTAAAAATATATGAAGTTAGTATAATTAAAGTTATTTTGGGTCTGACTAATTACAGTGTATAGTATGAAGATAAAACTGTTATTGTGTCATCTGTCTTTACATAGAAATCAGTTATAATTTATTATTTTTAAGTGACGGAAAGAACATAAATCCCCAATGAGTGGACCTTCTAGGATCCAAGCATCCCTCCCCAAGGTTCCTGAGCCTTGCCACCTGGCAGCCGTAGTGTATTCAGGCTGTAAGAGCATCAAACTGGGGGCGCATGGAAAAGGAAAGCAGAAGTGAGAGCGCTCAGATCCATGTGTTCTAGGTAGGAGGTGTAATTAGACCACAGCAGTGGCTGTGAAAACAGGCGGCTGCCAATGGAGACGGCATCTTTTTTTGAGGTGGAAGCAGCATGATTTGATGATAGATTAGATTTCAATTAAAATTGAATCTTCCAAAGACTTATAAAAGATTCAAGAAAGCAATGCTTCTAACCTAGTCTTATAAAATTAATGTGACACTCCAAATGTACTACTTTGAAAAGTTGCATCAATTCTTTCATATTATATTCTCTCATATCTTTATAAAGGCACCCAAATACACTAACAATAGTTTAAAATAAGTATTATCAGGACCTACACTAGGAACAGATGAAGTAGTAAGACCATGTGATGCTACCCATAGAATATTCCTCTCATCACTACCGTCCAGGGCTTGTCACTCTGAAATGTTATTGTTACCAGTGCCTTCAGGCATCTATGGCAATAGATGAATTGAGATTATATGGACAGCTCCCTTTCCCAACCACCCACCTGCAAACTCTTACATGCTTACTATAAGAAATAAGTCTCCATGAGAGTATGAGCAGATATAAGAAACAGGAGAATCAGCATTTCTAGGGCTATAAATAATAGAACAATTTGAAATTGGGTTTAAAATGATTAAGATATTGCTTCCTTTAAACTTGAAGTCAATTCACTTCTCTACTAAAATGCAAACAACCCTGGAAAGTATAATACTTTACATGTAAAAATTTAAAATATTGTTAGATAGATAGACTTTAGTTCATAGAACTGAATTAATGACCATGGACCATGCATGATCAGCTTTTTTGTTTGTTTTCTTTATTCATATTATATTGAATCTCCATAAACTTAACTAATCTTACAACTAGAACACTGACAATAATTCACACCTATCTCTCTGTTATTCTCTTATCCCATTGCCATCAATTTGCTTTTCAGATAATTGAGAGTTGAAGTTTATGAGAGTGGGATAAAGAATTAGCTATCTGAGATTAGGAGTTGAGAAGATGTTTTGAAGGATAATAATGGAAAAGTAGGAGAACAAAGGCAAATGTTTTCTACCTCAGAATTCAGTCAAGGGCTTCCTGGATACTTTACATCAATATATCAGTCAACATATGGACAACTAATTAAAATGACAGAAAAATTAAAGCTTATTCCCCAAATTTTCTTTTTCTGAAAAATCATGAGTAGAAATTAAAGCAAGGTTGGTAGCACAAATTTTGCTCAAAGCATTTCTTAGAAATAAACCACAGACTTCCATGTAGCTAGTCTAACTTCAGTTAGATTTCCCCCTGACAAATGCACTATCTCAACTAATTATAATCTTTGCATGCACACAACTCCCACTGCTTCCAATAATAACCATATGAATATAAAATATAAGATTTCTCACATCCAGCCATCTCTTTATATAGATATCTTTTTCAAATAGTTTCATCTGAATTTACTATAACCAAAACTTCTTAAAATGAGAACTGATGCTAAAATATACCTAACATAACTCAGTCTGAAGATTTATGAGTGACTGTGTTTTACATTTAAAGTTGGAAGTCATTAAAATATCATTTGTATCACTTACATCAAAATGTCATCTCCCACACTAATCCATAAAATAGGGACAAAATAAGCACATTCAAATTCATCTGGGAATATAAATTGCCAGTTATTTTATATATATATATATGTATATTTTATATATATATATTTTTTTACACATTAGAAACAGAGTTTCTCTGTGTTGCCCAGACTACACTGCAATTGCTATTTATAGCCATAATCATAGAGCACTGCAGCCTCCAGCTCCTGGACTCAAGCAATCCTCCTGCCTCGGCCACCCAAGTAGGTGGGTCTACAGGTGCACACCACTCCGCTCTGTTTAGCTAGGCAGACATTTTTTATTAAGAACACAAAGGGAGGGCTCATGGGATTTCTTTATGAGGCAATTAAAAAATTCTTCATTATACACTATATACATCAACCGTTTGGATAAAGGCTCTTCCAAAATTTCATATTAGAGAGGAGCTATTTTAAGTTCACACATATAACTATACAGGCTAGTTCTTTGGTGGGTACCTTTCTAACATTGCTTAGTATACAACTGTCTTGCCTGAAAAAATACAGGGTGGTTGAACCTATTTTGATTGTTATTCATAACATTTACATTTTATAGAATAGCATCTATAATTTTTTACAATAGTCCTCTATTCAGTTGTTACTTTAGGAACTTTACTGTGTCATTCTTAGTCTCTATTAAAACAAATACAACTGGACATGAGAGAAGGGGATAAAATTCTATGTCATTGCCTTGTAATAATAAGACACCATTTCCTATATCAATTAGCAGCTAAAAAAGTAAATTAATGGAAAAAAAGAACAGTACTTTAAAATGTACCAAGTTAGTTCCTTTTTCAGAAAAGAACTGGATTTAGTTTTGGTCACTACACAAACAATTTAGTGTACACTTCAATATTCCTTAAGTAGTATCAAATCAGTACCTAATCTATTGCTGCCCCAGATAATTTGTAAAACAGGTAAAGTGTATATTCATCCCCCCTATTTTATATATATCATTTATATATATACCGATATATGAGATTTCCAACATCCAGCCATCTTTTTATATAGATATCTATTATATCTGTCATATATAGATATATACTGACATATATAAATGATATATAGATGATTTATTGATATATAAATGATATATAAAATGATTTTATATATTGATATATGATATATATAAAACAGGGGGATGAACATACACTCTACCTGTTTTACAATTTATATCATTTATCAATTAATATATATATCATATATATGATACATATAAAATAGGGGGATGAACATATACTCTACTTGTTTTTATTAAATATATAAAATATATATGTAATATATTTTCCTTCTTCATCTTCCATTTCACTCTCACTCCTCTTAGGCCTTGGTAACCACATGCTACCATCTTCTCAACCCATGTACCCTTGACCTCACTACAAATGCCACATAATTGCTCACTTCTACAGTGTTTTTTTTTTAATGCCCCATTCTTGAAACCTGAGAAAACTCCAAATCCTAGAACCAAGACCTTAATAAACAAAAGAAAATACTATAATCTGTTGCCGCTCCAATACTGCACACATTTTAAAAGGGAAGCTTCATTTTTGGTGTCCTGAGGAACTTTTTTTAAAAAATTCATTGCATTCTTTCAAAGGAAAAAAATATATATAAATGGTGAGATTTTAAGCAAAATTTCAGTAAATATATATATTTATGTATTATATATAAAAGTAAAGTACACACGTTATACATATATTTATATATTTTTATATATATAAAAAACGGTGAGATTTTAAGCAAAATTTCAGTAAAAATTAAAAGTAAAGTATATATGTTAAAAAGAAGTAAAGAATAAAATTGAAGAAAAATCCCAGGCAACAAAGCCTTTTCACCACATGGGCAGCTGTCTACTTTGGGTACTTTTAAGGCTTTCCATGGGTATGAGCTCCAGCAAGCACCTATCAGCATTTCACGGTGCCAGAATATATCCACACTGGCATCTTTCCCTCATGCTTACCAGGTTCTCTCTATCACCAACTTCATATCCGCTTAGACATCTCCCCTCAGAACATTGGTCACTCCCTCAGGAAAGCCAGTCATAATCTCCCAAACCAAGCCAATCTCCTCCCCATAATAAGCATGAGACGTGTGATATACCACCCCATTGTAGCACCAGACACAGTTTGAATTATACATCTATTTGCATAATTATTTAAAGTACCATCCTATAAAATTCACAAACGTACGAATATGTTTCTTCACTCATAAATTCATCTCTACCTCTTACAATTGTGTCTGGCACAGAATAGATGCTCAATAAACTACATGCTGGATAAATGAATGGTTTTGATGCATAATAGGAAATGCCACCCTGTCAACTAACTAAAGACTGAACATTGATGTTTAAACATCCCTTTCAACTCAATCTTACAAATATCAATTATTTCATTTACTTAGTGGCAAGCACAAAGGTGAGTAAGGTATCCTCTGCTCTCAAGGAGCTGGTAGCCTGAAAATGGTGGAAGATATATAATTTAAACTGTGACTGCAACAACTATTAATACAACTGACTGCTTAATATATGTTAGCCACTGTTCTAGGCCCTTTGACCCTTACAGCAACCCTATGATGGAGGTACAAACATTAACTTGTACAGGATCACACAGGTTATATATAGAGGAATCAGGATTCTGATTCCAGTCGATCTGTGTTCACAGCCATTCCTCTTAGCATCAACACAACACTGCCTCTCCTGAGAATGATAAGAACATTATACAGCCACATAAAAAGTTGTATGAAAATTGACTGTGTGGGAAACTTGCAAAAGCAAAACAATATTTCACTGGGCTTTGGATATTGAGTAAGAGATACTCACCAGTTTAAAAAAAAAAAAAGAGAAGGAGGAAGACAATCCAGGCAAAGAGAATAGAAGACAATAAATCAAAGACTTAAATATGCACTTATAATATATGTACCTAAATAGGTACCAACCAGCAGATCAGAGGGAGTGCTAAAAATCAGATAAAAATTAAATTAAGGCCAGGTGAAAGGTTTTGAATCCTAGGTGAAAGTGTTTTAAGTTTATTTTTAGATGATGAGATAGAGCCGAAAGATTTTAATCAAGTATTGGTTTTATTAGAATGATGTTTGACAAGTTCAGTTTAGACAGACTGCAAGAACCTTCCTTGCTCTTCTGCCTCTCCATGACATTATTTCTACCACTACCTTCAACTTCCACTTCAAGTATCAGTTTCTTAGGGAAGTCTTTTCTAACCATGTCTCACTAACTTACTCAGGCTCACCCTTTTAGTTTCTTATGTTATTTTCAGTTCTCCTAGAGTTTTGCAATCTATCACAGCTTGCAATTCTGTTCATGGGTAAACCAGAGTCCTGAGATAAGAGTTTGATTTCACATAAAATGGGAAGTTATCAGTAGTTGAAAACCATAGGAATAAATGAGATAAACCAAGAATAACATGTCAAGTGAAAGACAAAGAAGTGGATGAGAAATACCAGTAGAATACCATCACAGTGAGTTTAGGCAGAAGCAGATCCAAGGGAAATAGCCAAAAAAAAAAAAAAAAAAAATCCATGGAAGCAGACAGAAAATCAGGAAAGAGGTTTTCACATGGTAGGCAGGAGCTGTGATAACATCAAGGAGATGTTGTTGGTCTTAAGTGACAAATGCTATACAGAAATCAGGTAAGAGGAAGAAAAAAACAGCAATAGATTCGTTTTTTTCCAGAATCACTCTTACTTACCATTTCTTATTTGCCTGTTTCTATCTAGAAAAGAGAAAAGGACCACTTGAGTAAAGGAAATCTGCAACTTGAACTCACTAAATAAGTTTGTATGTGGTACAAAACTTAAGTCAGTAACTTTAAAATTGACTTGCTCTTCAAGGCATTAATGTAAACTGATGGGCAAAGTGGCCCTGCCTACAGCTTGGATTGATTTTCAATACAAGATAAAAATCATTTACATTGGTGATTTTTATCTCATATCATCAAAGGACAAAGCATAATACTGATTTTCCCCTTTATTTAAGAAATCATCTGCTAAGTTGATACCTGCAAAATCTCAAAACAATTTTTAAATTCTGATAAAATTAGATTCTGATCTCCAGTGGTCTTGAATATAATTGTGGTTTGCCAACACTGCACAAATTTGACTTATTTATCCAGCACTAAGCATTTCATAATATAAAAATAGTAGGAGGGGAGTTACATTACAACATTTTATAAAAGAAGTCATCATTAAGAATAATTAATAATAACCCAAAACAAGAAAGAATTTCCAATTATTTACCATGAGCTAAAATATTGGGCAGTTGGGAAGAATTGAGCAGAAACAAGAAACGTAAATACAGTCTTAGCAAAATGATCAGACTAAAATTCATCCTGAAGAATTAGAAAAAAGAGCCTTTTCAAAAGTACTATACTTTGTGTGCTTTGTTTTCTCTACTATATTGTTTATAAGAAAAAGTATAGGTGACAAATTTTCCATCAAAAATGGTGACATCTTTGAATACTGTAGAAACTTTTTTCTGTGTTTACAAACGTGGAGACAAATTCAAACTGTTCAGAAAATTCTTAGAAGCTTATCCAAAATTACATGAATAAATATCTTCTAATTTTTAACTAATTTTAATAAATTCATTGCAATTTTTATATATTCTGTATAAATTATATATTTATATTTAACATATTTACATGTGAAAATTTATGAATTTATATGTACAGATATTTATATAAACATTAAAAATTAAAATGTATAATTACTTTTAATTATAAATATGAATATTTATAATTTATATAATTATATGAAATTACATATTTATGTTTATATACATAATTATATATTTATATAAATTTCAGTTAATAGACAATATACTTTAATTACAGAAGTAAGCAACTACTGAGAAAAATTAAATCCACTATTAAGCATAATATATACCAATTCTATTTTTGATCTTTTGTTTCCAATCATTTAAAATAATTTCAAACTCGCTAAGTAATCTTATATTATAAAGACAAATGAACAGAAACAGGGGTAAGGTAAGCTAGAGTTATAAGTACTCAAGTTACCTTGTAAATTACTGGAAATACTGATCATTAATGCCTTGATCTGTATTATCTATGATCACACATTTTATAAACTTTAGTAGACCGTAGTAAAACACCCACTTTCAATAAAACAATCAGAACAATTTTAGACAGGCTTAGATAGCTATGATTTTACCAGTTACTTGTCCACATTCTGTTTAAGTAAATAAGATCACCTTCCATCAGGTTATTCCAGTAATTTTTAATACTTTCAAGATCCAGGAAATCTAAAGTGCCACATCGAGCACGTAGGCAGCTGATGAAGGGAAAAAAGGGTTTTATAAAAAGAACTAAAATCACTTCCTGTGGTTAACATTTTAGAACCTAGCCCAGAACAGTCTGTACCAATATTGTGGGTTTGTTGGTATCTTATTTATGAGCATCGGAAACAGACTTGCTCTGGTGCCATGCTTTGAGTAGGATGCACGTGTGAGACAGATGGAACTTGTATTTCTATCAGATACAATTAAAGACTGATTGAATACACTGCCAAATACCACAAATATTAAACCATTTTAGAATAAGTTTACTATTGCTTTGACAGCAGTTTCAACAAAATAGTAGGTTATTCCAACAAATGTAAAGATTATGTTGAACCAGTAGGATTATTGCAATTTAAAATTTGATAGTTTGGTATAGCCTAATTTTATTAATAGAGTACAACCTACACAGATTTAAACTTAAGGATGTGACTTTAATAAAATGCATCAGGCTCTTGTATGTGAAAAACTGGGAAACAACTTTTAAATGAGCTCTCCCAAGGAGAAATTAGTAAGTCAGAAGAGAACAGACCCAAAGACTGAACACTGAATGAAGCATCTTTCCACGGCATGGCAGATGCCACCAAAGAAAAAGACCCATGAAAATGCCTTTCTCTAGTGGTATCCCACCATCTTCTGGGAATTTCTTCTAATGGTTGCCAAGTGGATCAGAGAGACTAGGTAGAATAGCAGGATAAAATAGTTAATGGATCAATTCTTCTAGTTAATGGATCAATTAACTAGAAGTCACTGTTCATGCCAGTCAGGGCAATTTTAGTTGAGATGGGATTCAATCCAGACTGTTGCGGGTTGTGGACTAAATAGAATTTTAGCTAAGAGTCCCTCCACCAAAAAATAAAATTTGAACTTATTTCAAAACAAAAATGCTAAAGTCCGTCATTCAAACAAACAAACAAACAAAAAAAAAAAGTCAATAAAATAAGTAGGTTTCTAAATTCCTCAGAGCTAGGCTAGCTATTAATGGCTAATTTATATAAATAAAATATTAGATGTAAATGGCAAATTTAGTGAGGACATATAAAATACATTTTGCTACCATACTTTAGAGTGAGTATTTCAATCAAAGAAATGTTTTTAATGCTCAGTGCTTATCCTAGGAAAAAAATATCAAGAGGAAATCTAACTAAAATGGCAGAAGTAGCTCATGTACCTAAATCTCCATATGCATGCACCCACCCATCTAAAATTAATAGAAACGAAAAATATTGAAAATGAATTAAATCTTTCCTGTTAACTATCAGAGATTTTCCACTTAGATGAGTATGAAAAAAATCTAAGTAGATGGTGTTAATAAGAGATATGCCTAAATCAAAATACAGAAAGGTAAAAAATAAATGAAAAAGATATGTAAGGCAAATGTTAGTAATATGTACAGTAACACTGAAATATTAGAAACATTATATTTAAAGCTAAATCATTACATGGAAAAAAATGATGTTTGAGAAAAATATTTAATGACATTTTTCCCTCAAACAAATATCTATTTTTTCTTTTTTTCTGGGTACATTATTCTAATACAGTATAATATGCTTCAAAATGGTATGATCTAAGTCTTAAATAGTGTATAAAATATAGGAAATGCATATATATGGGGCAAAAAATGAAGGGTAAAAAAAAGATACGAAAATACCTAAATGGTAACAAAATCACAGGCAATCTTTACTATGCTTGCTCATTTTTCTATAATATGTGTGTGTGTGCATATATATATCACTTTCATAAAAAGTTTAATAAAAAGCTACCTTTAGAATAGTGAGAACTTACTTTACCTTATTTTGTAACCTACTTTAAAATCAGCATATTTTAATTTTATTGGAAGTGTCTCATTTATCAACACCAAGCAAGGAAATCTACATCAAGGAAATAAGAAAAGTCATTTGCTAGTTACCAAAAATTGCACTGCCACTTTGAGAAACTTTTATTTATTTACTTGTTTGTTTTTAGAGACAATGTCATAGTCTGTCTCTCAGGCTGCAGGGCAGTGGTGCAATCATAGTTCACTGCAGCCTTGAACTCCTGGGCTCCAGCAATCCTCCAGCCTCTGCCACCCCAGTAGTTAGGATTACAGGTGTGTGCCACTATGCCTGTTGATATAGTTTGCATGTGTGTCACTGCCCAAATCTCATGTTGAAATATAATAGCGAATGTTGAAGGTGGGGCCTGGTGGGAGGTGACTGGATTATGGGAGCAGATACCTCATGTACGGTTTAGCACCATAGCCTTTGGTGCTGTCTTTGTGATAGTAAATTATCATGAGACAAGATCATTTAAAAGTGTTGCACCTCCCCACATTTCTCTTGCATGTACCTTCACCATGTGATATGCCTACTCCCCCTCCATCTTTTGCCATGATTCTAAGTTTCCTGAGGCCTCCCCAGAAGCCAAGTAGATGCCAGCGTTATGCTTCCTGTGCAGCCTGTGGAACTGTGAGCCAATTAAACCTCTTTTCTTTATAAATTACCCAGTCTCAGGTTTTTTTTTATAGGAATGTGAGAATGGCCTAATACAGAAAATTGGTACCAAGTAATGGGGCATTACCATGAAGATACTGGAAAATGTGAAAGCAGCTTTGGAACTGTCTAACAGGCAGAGGCTGGAAAAGTGCAGAGAGCTCAGAAGAAGACAGGAAGATGAGGGAAAGTTTGGAACTTTTTAGAGACGGCTTAAATGGTTGTGACCAAAATGCTGATAGTGATATAGACAATGTAGGCCAGGCTGATGAGATCTCACATGGAAATGAGGAACTTATTGGGAACTGGAGCAAAGATCATGTGTGTTATGCCTTAGTAAAGAACTTGGCTGCATTGTGTTCATGCCCCAGGGATCTGTGGAAGTTTGAACCTAAGAACAATGGCCTACAGTATCTGGTAGAGGGAATTTCTAAGCAGCAAAGTGCTTAAGATGTGGCGTGGGTGTTTCTAATAGACTCTACCCACCTGCGGGAGTAAAGAAATGAGTTAAAGTTGGAACTTATATTTCAAAGGGAGGCAGAGTGTAGAAGTTTAAAAAATTTGCAGCCTGGCCATGCAGCAGAGGAAGAAACAACTTTCTGGGGAGAGGAATTCAAGCAGGATATGCAGCCACCACTTGCTAGAGAAATTTGCATAACTAAATTAAGGCAAGTGTTAATAGGCAAGGCAAGGCCTTGAAGGCATTTCAGAGATCTAAGAGGCAGCCCCCTATCATAGGCCTTGAGGCCTGGTTTCCTGGGTCAGGCCCAGGGCCCACTGCTCTGCACAACCTTGGGACACTGTTCCATTCATGCTGCTGTTCCAGCTCCAGCCCTGGCTCAAAAGGGCCCAGGTACACCTTTGGCCACTGCTTATTTGGGTTGCCAGAGGGTCATGAGCAATGGTAGGTTTTACGTTTCCTGAGGCCTCCTCAGAAGCTGAGCAGGTGCTAGTATCATGCTTCCTTGTACAGCCTGCAGAACCATAAGCCAATTAAGCCTCTTTGCTTTATAAATTGTCCCATCTCAGGTATTTCTTTATACCAATGTGAGAATAGCCTAATACACCTGGCTAATAATTTAAAACAAATTTTTATAGAGATAGGGTCTATGTTGTCCAGGCTGATCTCAAACTCCTGGCCTCAAGCTATTTTCCTGCCTCAGTGTCCCAACACAGTGAGATCATAGGTGTGAACCACTGCACCTGCCGATAAACTTATCAAAATAAAAATTTGATATGAATTGTAAAATTAAGTAGAAAATTTTAAAAATCTTTTTCTAAATGAAGGAAAATGGGTATATATCATTCTTTTTTTACCTATATTAATAATTTTACAGAAACCAAGAATTGGCTGCTAAATGTCTGAATGTTTCTTTATATGATTTCCTAAAATTTTATTTTAAATATATAGGCAAAATTTGTTCTTGCTACATATCCTCTTTTGGTAGGAAAGTATGCTATATAAGTATACATTTCAGGAAGGAAATTAGAGTTTCAACCAAATTCAATAGTTTTTCTCCTTCTCTTTCTTCTTGATACCTTCATCATAAAATATAAGTTAATACTACATTTTAGCATTGTGGAGAAACACCAAATCCACAAAATTTAGGCTGTCTATATATGCCTTAACAAAATGAAATAAAACTTAACATATGAACTGTGATTTCTTTTAAAACATATGTAGTGAAATGCTTATACATCTTTCTTAGGCTATGTTGGAGAAAATGCTGGAATTAAATTCAGATACTGGAAGTAAGACTCTTCAAGACCCTTCATTACCATAATTACTTTGACTTCAGAGATTTAAGATATAATGACTGACCTGCTAGAATTTGAACTTTTGTGGGGCCTGTGGCCCTCTCTTTTGCCTGATTTCTCCCTTTTGGAATGGGAATGTTTACCCAATGTTTATACCTTCATTGTATCTTGGAAATAACTAACTTGAATCAGAATAAATACTCAATATTTGTAAAATAAATGGATACATATTAATGTACCCAACATAACTGAAATGTACTACTTAACATAAAATGATATTTAAGCTGAGATGGGGAAGATGAGGAGTCATAACTGTAGAACATATCACAGAACAATCTAAGCAGAGGGAAAAGAAAGCGTAGTTAAAATCGGAACACACTCGGTATGACGAACTGAAAGGAAGCTAGGATAGCCAGAGGGTTGTGAGCAAGAATTGAATGCTGTGAGACAGATGGAAAGTTAGGCAACTGTCAGATCATCTGGGGTCTAATATAACCAGTGCAAGGAGTTTAGATTTTACTCTACATATAACAGGAAGCCAAGAAAGATTTTAAGCAAGGAAGTTAACTTGTCAGATATATGTTGTTTAAAAAAAAATGTATACTGCCTATTATGTGAAATAATCTAGGAGAGCAAAAAAATGGGAATAGTTAACATACTTTGTTAGTGAGTTGGTCTAGGACAGTGGGAAGAGCTGGTGGGAAAATGGTGAGGATAATGGGAAGAGCTTGAGATACATTTTGAAAGTAGAACCAATAGGACTTGCTGATACGTTAAATATGAGGTATGTGACAAAGAAAGGAATCTAGGGTCTCTTTTGGACAAGAACCAGCTGATTCAGAAATGCCGAGATGGGAAGAACAGGAAGAAGAGCATGGAGGTGGGACTCACTCTGCTAACTTAAGAATATGAGATAGAAAAGAGACAGATACACCAGAAGAGTTGGATATAAATTTAAGTCACTAGCATATGAGTAGTCTGGAGCCATGGTGTTGAATATGAATTCTAAATTTCTCTTCAAAGAATATGTCAGTATGTTCAATTCTTTGCCTTCTACTTTTAAACTTAACTTCCTCATAAAGCAACCTTTTTTGATTACCTGCTCCACCCTGACTCACTCCGATCACCTGCTCCACCCTGACTCACTCCGATCACCTGCTCCACCCTGACTCACTCCGATCACCTGCTCCAC
>NW_012108141.1:6787180-6795587 GCF_000951045.1 Mandrillus leucophaeus | reverse complement strand
ACCTGCTCCACCCTGACTCACTCCGATCACCTGCTCCACCCTGACTCACTCCGATCACCTGCTCCACCCTGACTCACTCCGATCACCTGCTCCACCCTAATTCATTGTGATCACCTGCTCCACCCTAATTCATTGTGATCACCTGCTCCACCATAACTCATTCTGATTATCTGCTACCTGCTCTGCCCTGACTGCCACCAAAGCATTCACCCCTGTCATCCTCTTTATATTAGCCAGTTGGGATTAGTTTAGCCTGTGCAGTCTAATCCTAGGCAATAAGGGAGCGACACAGCAGCAGGAGCCACGTACATCAGGATACGAACCGCTTCCCCTCCCTTGTCCAAATGTGCACCCACCATTGCTCCATTGGTGAGAGCACACCTTTCTATAGAAGTACTTTGCCTTGCTGATAATTAAAAAGAAAATTTCTATATTCGAGTGCTATTTCTTTTGCAGCACTGAAACTTTATTTATAAACAATGGGAATGCATAATATGTGCAGTTAAAGAGGATAACTATATTATATTCACCTTAATGATTAGCAAAAGACTGTGTCAAGCATGTCTTTTTGTTCCGATGCTTCAATGTCTGGAGTCTTGTTGACTCTACAGAGGCTGCCCCTCCTAGGGCTAACCCCTTCCTGGAGATAGGAGATAACTCACCTGACTGTGTACCTTTATATGCAAACCAAGCCACTAAAAGGCCACAACCCTCCTAACACCCTCCTTTTCTAGGCTCTCACTGAGCTCTCACACTCCAGGCCACCATCCCACAGTCTCCATCACCTCAGGGCCTGCTGAAATTATTCAAAGTAGCCAATCCTAAACCTGCTTACTCAGACTTGCTTTGCCTTTCCTGTAGAAACCATAATAAAGGCCTTTGCCCAGGAGAAAACCCTCCTAGGAACTGTAAGCAACAAATTATCTTTTCAATGGTGAATGTCTCATGATCTGTTGGCCTCACCATACCTTAATAATAAAACCTGTGTTTTAAACAGACATTTTAGATGCATGAAAATGTGTCTTGAAAATTCTAGTGTTATTAAAAAATTAGGTATCATACTATACCAAGTTGTATTTCTCTGATTCTATATATATACTTCCCAAGTCCCTATATTTTCTCTTACATAAAATCTCTGCTTTGAAAAATAGAATAGTCCCATCTATTTTATCTGAATCCTCGAAACCACTAACTTATCATGATGAGCTGTCCTATGTTTATTTACTCTCACAAACATTCCTATCATTAATTCTTTCTGACACTGCATTGACAAAGACATTGTTGATGAAAAGAGTCGAAATCTGTAAAATATTTGAAGACATTTATTCTGAGCCAACTATAAGTGACCAAGGCTCACGACATAGCCCTCAGGAAGTCAGTCCTGAGAACGTGTGCCCAAGGTAGTTGGGGCACAGCTTGGTTTTATACACTTTAGAGAGGCATGAGACATCAATCAAATACATTTAAGAAATACATTGGTTTGGTCCAGAAAGGTGGAACAATTCAGTCAGGAAGCTTCCAGGTTATAGGTGAATTTAAATATTTTCTGGTTGACAATTGGTTGAGTTTGTCTAAAGACCTGGGATAGACAAAAAGGGAATATTCAGGTTAAGATAAAGATTGTGGAGACCAAAGTTCTTTTGAAGTCTTATAGTGTCTGCGCTTAAAGACAATAGGTGACAAAAGTTTCCTATTCAGATCTTAGTTAATCTCTTTAGGATGGGGAGGGACTGGAAGAAAAAGATCTAGCTATGTTAATAGAGATTCTTTACAGATGCAGATTTTCTCTCACAAAGAACAGCTTTGCAGGGTCATTTCAAATATGGCAAAGAAACATGTTTTGGGGTAAAATATTTTGATTTTCCTTTTTGCCTCATAATGTTATGGCCAGAGTCAGGTTAGAAAGTAAAGCATGATATATAGGATTAAATAAAACCCATCTGATGAGAATTTATGATTCATAGGGCATAACTCCCCAGACCCCTTAGACAGGAATTTGGGCAAGAAAAAAAAAAAAAAAAAAAACGGGATTTAGTCTTCAACATTAACCTATAAAATTTGGTGAGAACAGAAAGTTTCCCAAAGTTACTATAGAAATATATGAGCTGCGTAATATTGTGTTTATCTGAATACAACAAAAAAATCCTTTAAATAGAGAAAGAAAATGGCTATATTATCCTTAAGTCCTATTTATGAACGTGGACAATTGTATTTGGATATATATGCATATATGTTGCTCTTACATAACATGTTTTCCAGAAAAGAATTTTTTTAAAGCCTGATCAAAACTCACTATTGCTGAAATGTTTTTATCAACTGGGATTCAGAATTCTAAGTTTAATTTACTACATTTATTTTATGAACATTTAAAACTTATAGAAAATCTGGTGTTTAATCTCTATTAATTCTATTTTTAAACCCTGAAACTATCCCTATAATTTTTTTAAAGTCTTGCTTAGTAAAATAATCATTACATAAAATGTGGGTCTTTTCTATAAAGCATATTAGTTATTTTTATTACAGTTAAATAATTTTGATTCAAGCTGAATGATATCTATATTTTAAACATATTAAACAAAGTATTTTGTGTTAGAATATTTTTACTTTTGGCAAACGTTGTAAAATGTTAAATTAATTTTTTCTCAAGGAGAATGACAAATGACTTGAGCACTGTTGAAACTAATTATTCGTCTTTGCTAAAATGGAGCGGTAAGAAAGATGAATCAATCTCTCTCTCTCTCACACACACACACACACACACACACACACACACACACTCCTGAGAAATACTAAAGAAATCAAAATTTATATAATAAAAAGTAATGGGTGAATTATGTCTTTGAAAAGACAGTAATCCCTTCTGCAGAAAAATTTTACTGAGTTATTGAATTGTTACAATACCTTAAGTCTCATACTTATTCACTACTTAATGCATTGAATTTCAAACTGAGTGGTTTTTTTGTTTGTTTGTTTGTTTTGAGAGGGAGTTTCGCTCTGTCGCCCAGGCTGGAGTGCAGTGGTGTGATCTCAACTCACTGCAAGCTCTGCCTCCCAGGTTCACGCCATTCTCCTGCCTCAGCCTCCTGAGCAGCTGGGATTACAGGCGCCCACCACCACGCCTGGCTAGTTTTTTTTGTATTTTAGTAGAGACAGGGTTTCACCGCGTTAGCCAGGATGGTCTCGATCTCCTGACCTCGTGATCCGCTCGTCTCAGTCTCCCAAAGTGCTGGGATTACAGGTGTGAGCCACCGCACCCGGCCTCAAACTGAGATTTTTTAAAAATCAAATACATGTGTTTTGTGAAGTGATTTAAAATTTAAGTGAAAAAAATTATATTCATAAAAGCTTGGTAAATGTTAAGAATGTAAGTTATACTATTTCTACAATAATAATAGGATGTAAACCCTATTGGTTCAGCATTTATTCACTGACAGATTATAATGTGGGACCTCTTCTGGTATGAGAGATTCACAGTGAACAAGACAGAGGAGCTTTCTGTACTCACAGATCTCATATTCTATGGGATGGATGTTGAAAACATCAAGTCAAAAGTGTGTAGTAATTTGTGGAAGTTAGGAGGATCAATAAGAGAGGCAAACATAGGCAGGTATTATTTAAAGAATAGCTTGAAATTACTAAATTGATTATTTTGCATTTTTTGGTGACATACATTTTTTTCAAAGTATTCTGCCTAATTGAAAAATCACTGCACTAAAGCAGCACCTAGAAATGGAGAAGAGAGGCCAAGCTATGTGAAGTGTCTAAAAAGCACTTGAGAATTGGTATGTAAAAAGAAAGTTTTTCTTGCTAGAATTTTATAACATATAAGAGGTAATGTGGATTTTGATAAATATAAAGTCAAGTTACAATTAGGAAGACAATTAATGTCTGAAGCAGTTGGCTGGTCTCTTAGGTGGGTTGTCGCAAGTGATCAGGCTCAGGAGATACTAATTTCTGCTAACCAACCCCCAAGAGACTAATATAAGCCAGATACCTAATTTGACACAGGAGTTATAACTGTCAAGTAAACCAGTAAATTTGCATCAGCTAATAATCACCTTGTTTCTTCAAAACAGGAAATTCTATGAAGGACGCAAATTTAAAATCAGAAAGTTGCTTCAATGGCCATGGTTCTAACAGAAGTAGACGAATAATCTTAATGGTCAACAAAAACAAAATTACAATTAGTAGTCTGCTAGATCATAACAATATGTATGTGTCAGGTAGACTGGTAAGTTTAAGTGCTATGGTACAATAGTCAGAGAAACTTATTTCAAAATTTATTACACAAAAGCAGTAACCTATCACTGTTAGGTAGGTACCAGAGGCAGATAAATGAACTCTGATTTTTGCACAAGAGATGAGGAGGTCAGCTGTCTGAATTAAAGTGGATCATTATATGTAACCTTGGCTCATCACACTTCTTTCCCTAGGCACTCTTTGATGTAGCCCAGATAGAGGAAGGGCTATGTTTGTTTTCTAAACTTGCATTTGTTGTTTTCAATATTAGCTCTTGTCTTCTGCGATCCTAACCAAAGTTAAAACTTCATTCAGTAACAAACTCTCTGAATTTCCATGCTGCCGTAAATGGAATTTCTGGTACATTCACCACCACCTCCTTCCCTGGTTGGCAATTAAAGAAAATTGCCAACTTTAGGGCTTACCAAGATCAGGCAATGAGGGAGAAGCTGCAGCCATTTCAACGGCAGCTCCCAATACAAAACCACAAGATGAAATTGTTTGAAATTTTTACTATTAGTAAAAATACCTTCAGAGACATCTTGTTGGAAAATTAAGGTCCACATTGTCCAACTAGCAAAGACCTAGTCATTGCTAGATGCATCTTCAGGAAGAACACACAAGAAGTAGGAAAAAAAAAAAATTCAGAGAGGACACAACAACCTTGGTTCCAGCTGACCCTTTCTATTAAGTCTAAATAAATCTCATTTCTCTTTAAGGAAAAGGAATATGGAGTAATTTGTTTCAGACAACCCTAAAGGTGAATCAATACAAAGGATCCAGGCAGAAGATCTTGTATATAGAAGCATCTAGGAAGGTCACTAGAAAGAGCACATGTTACAGTACCCACTCCTCTGATTACTGCTGGGAGACACAGAAACGTTTTTGTGCCATCCAACTCCAGATTCCATGCTGAACCATCATTCTTTCAACAGAGTTCTTCTTTTGGAGAAGATACAACCTATTCAGTTAGGAGTGGTTACTGGCTGGGTATGGTGACTCACGCCTGTAATCCCAGCACTTTGGGAGGCCAAGGCGGTTGGATCACGAGGTCAGGAGATTGAGACCACCCTGGCTAACATGGTGAAACCCTGTCTCTACTAAAAATAAAAAAAATTAAAAAAATTTTTTTAAAAGTAGCCAGGTGTGGTGGTGGGTGTCTGTAGTCCCAGCTACTCAGGAAGCTAAGGCAGGAGAATGGCGTGAACCCGGGAGGGGAAGCTTGCAGTGAGCTGAGATCATGTCACTGCACTCCAGCCTGGGTGACAGAGCGAGACTCCATCTCAAAAAAAAAAAAAAAAAAAAACAGTGGATACTATGCTATTTTGTTTGTTGTTTTCTTCTTTACCGATTACAGAGGCTGACACATAGTATGAAATATTCACTAATCACTAATGAATAAATTAAGTTGATGCCTAAAATTTCTCAGTTGCAATCACAGTTCAGTCTCACCTGAGACAATATTTCAGGACTCTTAATTGGAATCTTTGTGTATTTCCAAAAACTCTGAGAACTCCTCCATACCCCATTCTCTTGCATTACTTCTGTTGGGGGGGCTGTTGTGTTTGTGTCCATTTTACTACTTAAACATATGAAAGCTTAATGTATTTTAATATTCCTAGAGATCTCTTCACAGATTAATTTTTACACCAATAGGCAATCGTACTTTGCCCAAAATCATTATTCTACATTTTATTTATATTAGTATTTTGTCCAAGATTATTAACTTTTGGTATCAAGCCTACTGGTGGTCATGATGTTTTAAAAATTAGCATGCATAAGAATTTGGAGGTGCTATATGTTAATACCATTTTCTATTAGAAATGTAGAAAACAGGGTACTGAATCATCATTACTTTTCCATCTATCACATATTCCTATAGATGACTAATTAGCAGAACAATGTGAGAGAAATATTGAATCATGAACATATGGCTCTTTGCTGGCCATCTCCCTTCTGTTACTGTAAGTCATTTTAGGCCTAAGTATGTAATAACTTAGAGTCTTAATAGTTGCAATGCAGGAAAAACATATGAGTATTGACTATGAACAAAACAGAGAAATTCATAGTCGATCCACTGAGCTTCCATACTTATCCCTCTTTTTTCATCCCTGTGGTGCACACACAGCTTGATCTCCCTAAACCTCTTGAATCATCCTTGCTAATGTTAATAACCAAAATGCTTAGCTAAAGAGGGCTAAATCAGACCCCTCTCTGCCTTCTAGACTCCAAGGAAGTAACTTAAGGAGAACATTGTGAATGGGCATCCATCCCTTTCCTCTTTCTCCCCAAGTTGCCTTTGTGGAGAGTCTAACAAAAACTATGGCACAATATACTAGAAAGAGATTGATGATCTGCTCCTCAGTCTTGCCTAGTAGTGAAAACTGGTAGCCTCTGTAAATTAAAATCCCACGGATAACATTATTTTTAAGAATTAAAATACCTGCTGAGAAGTGATATAATGTTACATACTTGGAGAGTAAGACCATTTTGCATTTTACATTCACCAGTAAATTAAGAAAAGCAATTTCAAAGACTTAACGGGAGTTCTCATTAGAAACTGTGTATATAAAATTGTCCCATAGAAATTCTTGTTAAAGGGAGTTGAGTTCTTTTATGCAAGTTTCTGGAAAGGTTAAAGGAGTTGAATCAATTTTACTTCATTGTTAAGGCATTTTAAATATAACATATAGGTCTTGATTCTAACTAAATTCACAGTGGTCTCCAGGAGTTGAAGAGGTTGTGAACCCAGATAATGTGAACTCAAGCACTACTCTCAGAGAAGCTGGCTGGCTCCAAGCACAAAAAGTCTTCTCCCACTTTGAGCCACACCACTGTGCATTACTGACATTTAATCTCCCGGCTACCCTGGGACATTGTGTAGAAACCCAAACACAACTAATGAGGGCCCCAGACAATGCTGGCCAGTAGACTAAATGCAGGTGGGTTTTTTTTAATGGATCTGTGAATCAAAGCTGCCGCCTACAGAGGCTATAGAAACTGAGACTCAAAAAACTTTTAGGGCTACCTAGGCAGAGGCATTGGTCATATATATGCCTTCCAGTAGCCAAAATGTAGTCGACTGTCAGGTAGGGTGTGCTGACAGAGATACACAGTGCTGAGGCCTGGGATATTTGTCTCTAGAAAGCACAAGAACCCTAACGGAGTGAGAAAAGGCACATTTTGTTTTCTTACTGCATTGCACACTCACAGATCAATCAAATTAACGTCTTTTTCCCCAAGAGAAGAATGTTTGGGCTATTTTTCTGGCAACCAAAGACAAGTCACCTAGAGATCCTAAAAATCCTAAAACTCAATATTAGGGCTAGGACTTTTTCCTTTAGCAGCCAAACCTGAACAAGAACTTCTCTATATCCCGGGTTTGGTGAGCAAGGGCTAAGTAGAACCCCCACTCTTTGGAATTTGCCTTTCAGAAGCATGTTTCAGAAAACACAGCTAGAATTTGACCCCTAGGCAGGCAGCCCTGGGTGTAGAAACCACTGGCATTTGAAGGCTTCCTCTAGAAAACAAGAGTAGTGAGAGGCACTTAGTGCCTTTCCAGAAATGCAGCTTCACACATTGTCTCCATTTCCACTAATAAACTTGTGGACACCAAGTAACCAAATATTACTTAAGACCAAGCAAGCAGAACTTAATAGTAATTACTGTGACTAGGTTAGAATTTCAGCTGGGTGTGATGGCATGTTCCTGTACACCCAGCTACTTGGGAGGCTGAGGAGGGAGAATCACTTGAGCCCAGGAGTTTGAGTCCAGCCTGAGCAACACAGCCAAATCCCATCTCTAAAAAAATATATAGTAAAAAGTAAAACGGAATTTAGTGACTAGGTTGAAATTACATGGGCTATAATGCTTCATAATGAAAATTAAATCTAGAGTATTAGTGTCTAAGGCATTGTAGCAGAGAGCAAAAAATGCATTATAAAGAATGAAATTAAAAGGGCCTTTACCATATATGTGAAAATGCATAATTTTGATGCATTAAAATACATTAGGATAGGGCCGGGCGCGGTGGCTCAAGCCTGTAATGCCAGCACTCTGGGAGGCCGAGACGGGCGGATCACGAGGTCAGGAGATCGAGACCATCCTGGCTAACACAGTGAAACCCCGTCTCTACTAAAAAACACAAAAAACTAGCCGGGCGAGGTGG
>NW_012108141.1:6784087-6787105 GCF_000951045.1 Mandrillus leucophaeus | reverse complement strand
AGAGAGAGAGAGAGAGAGAGATATTAGGATAAAGACTTAATGTTTTTTAGTTAACATTGACATATTTGCTTCATCTATCCTTTTTTCTTTCCTTTTTCTCTTTAGCTCTCTATTAAAGCAAATCCTACAAATAATGCCATTTTTCCTTTAAACATTTATACAGTATGACAAAAACACATTTTGTTACATAATTACAATTAACACACCTAACAAAATTAGTAACATTCCATTAGTATTATTTAATATCAAATGTTATTCAAATTTCTCCCGATTATCTTCAGAAATGGCTTTTTATGGTTGATATATTAAAGATGGCATCATAACAAAGTCCACACATGTATTTTCATTTCTAGAATTCTCTTTTAGTCAAGAAGAACCCCCTTTCCCATCCACCCAGTCACTTATGCAAACCATGGACTTAGAAAAATTGGGTTGGTTGTCCTGAGAATACTTCACATTCTGAATTTTTCTGATTACTTCTTTTATAGTTCAATTTGTTTTATATATAAACATATAAAACATTTCATATGTATTTTATTATATTTATACATATATGTATATATACATATATAGAATGAAAATTGTAGTTAGAGCTAAAGGCTCTGCTAGGGTCAGGTTCAGCTTCTTAGTAAAAATACTTCATTGGTGGTGCTGTGAAATACATAAAGCATCGTATCAGGAGACACATAATGCCTAGCTGTCTCCATATAGTGACGCTAAGCCTAGCTGAGGAAAGCCTGGTCCTTCCATTATATAGTTTCTTACCAGTCTTTCTCTTAATGGCCTTAACATTCATTGATGCTAATGACTCATTCAATTATTCAATAGAATTTCAAAATGCAATTTGCTAATGGTGTCATTCCTTCCATATTTTATAGCTGCGGTTTTTCTATAAGGGATGTTCTCTCATCATCTGGGGCCATTTCTACCCTGAAACACATAGTTCACATAGGACACACAGGAAAAATATTTCTTTTCCTCTATCACAGCTATATAAAAATTAAAAAGTGGCTGTGTTTGTAGATGCCGACATCTGTACTAAGTTCTTATTTAAAATTTTCTATAATGAAACAATTTCTGCCATAAATACTCATTTATGCCAATAAGATAAATGTACTATTCTTAGCTTACATTTATAAAATATATTTTCAATACAACAATGCATCTGGAACAGTTAACTTTACTGAATATGATTTATATGTTTTTAGTACAAAGAAATCAATGCTTATATATGATCTATTCAACTATTCATTGTATTATGGCATTACAGTCACAGAGAAACTAAAGTTAACAATATTTAGCAGACAAAGTTTGTTAAGGAGTAAGGAATAATCTCTGCAAAGGATCGATAAGATATAGCAATAGGTCATTAAACATTTCATTTTCTTTGATAGAAGTTAATTAGGGAATGTAAAGTCAGCACTTCTAAATTGCTAACCTACAGGTTATACAAGTATATGGGGAAAATATTTTATTTTTTTTTTGTCATCAGGAAAATGTTCCAAAAAACTTCCAGAAAATCTTTATTCATGAAATAAAATAATTTTTAAAAATTATATGCTAATTCAAGGCCAGAAAAATAATATTAAAAGTACTTGCAATATACTATTGGTTAATCAAGTATCACTCCATACTAACTTCCTGTAAATACTGCCAAAAGGTATAATTGCCTCACTGGTTATTTCACCAACTCTTTAGGGGAAAAAAGGAAAATAATAAGGTAAACAAACACAAACTAAAAGCAAATCACCTACTATTTTTAAAATCACTATGCTATATTAATACTGCTCCGGGATTTAAATAAAACTATTTTTTATATGTTTTGCATTAAGAATTCATTCAAGTATGCCTTGTAACTATAAATAAACTTCTGAGACAGTTATAAAAATTAATGCTTTCAATACTACTGCTAAAAATTCAAATGTTACAATTGGCACTGAATAAAATAGCAATTCGAAAGTTTACGTGTTCTAAGTATTTAAGTGTAAAAGAAAATGTTTTCACAAGAGATTCAACATTTCCTTAAATAATTAAACAACAACAAAAATTGAAAGGTCTGAGTCTCTGATTCTCAAGGGTATGCATTTGGAATAAAAAGAAAAAGGCATGGAAAAAGTTGTAAGAACATTACTTTTAAAATATTTTCAACACTTGATGTATACTCTTTAGAGCTGGCTGTTACAATCAAGTCCTGAAGTTTTCTTAAATATTTTCATTCAGATTAAAAAAATATAGACCTCATACTTCCTCTGGTTATAACCTATATTTTATTCTTGCTTTAAACACACATTATACAAGATTATGGATATATTGGTTATAAAGAAAACAAAATTGAGAATGATGACAAGATAATTTATATTTTAATCATAATCCAATGATAAGAATGAAAAATAAGAAATCACTAATGCAATTCATGTAAAATGTAATCAGAAAGAAAGAGAATGATAAAATTACATTTGGTGTTATAAGTTTTCTCCTGCTATTATAATAAATTACCACAAACTTAGTGGTGTAAAGCAACATAAATTTCTTGTAGTTCTACAGGTTAAGATTCTGTGAGAAAATCAATTGCGTTTTCTACCTTCTAGAGGTCACCAGCATTCCGTGGCCTGTGGCTCCCTTCAGCCCTCAAAGCGAGCAATGGCAGGTCGAATCCTTCTCACATCAAACCACCCTGACCTCTTCTTCTGCCTCCCTCCTCCACCTTTAAGAACTTTGTGATTACATTGCACGCACCTGTGTAATCCAAGCTACTAGCCCTACTTTAAGACCAGCTGCTAGTAACCTTAATCTATCTACAACCTTAGTTCCTCCTTGATATGTAAGGTAACATAATCACAGGTTCCAGGGATTAGGATATGAACATCTTGGGGAAGGGAAGGTATTGTTCTGTCTACCACATCTCAGTTCTGTTTAAAGCACCTGCTTTGGAATTTACATATACACTACTAAATATATTGAAAAGACAAACGTTGAGGTAACATTACAATTCACTGAGACCTAGCATTCAGCAAGAGA
>NW_012108141.1:6771420-6784037 GCF_000951045.1 Mandrillus leucophaeus | reverse complement strand
TCCATACTAACTTCCTGTAAATACTGCCAAAAGGTATAATTGCCTCACTGGTTATTTCACCAACTCTTTAGGGGAAAAAAGGAAAATAATAAGGTAAACAAACACAAACTAAAAGCAAATCACCTACTATTTTTAAAATCACTATGCTATATTAATACTGCTCCGGGATTTAAATAAAACTATTTTTTATATGTTTTGCATTAAGAATTCATTCAAGTATGCCTTGTAACTATAAATAAACTTCTGAGACAGTTATAAAAATTAATGCTTTCAATACTACTGCTAAAAATTCAAATGTTACAATTGGCACTGAATAAAATAGCAATTCGAAAGTTTACGTGTTCTAAGTATTTAAGTGTAAAAGAAAATGTTTTCACAAGAGATTCAACATTTCCTTAAATAATTAAACAACAACAAAAATTGAAAGGTCTGAGTCTCTGATTCTCAAGGGTATGCATTTGGAATAAAAAGAAAAAGGCATGGAAAAAGTTGTAAGAACATTACTTTTAAAATATTTTCAACACTTGATGTATACTCTTTAGAGCTGGCTGTTACAATCAAGTCCTGAAGTTTTCTTAAATATTTTCATTCAGATTAAAAAAATATAGACCTCATACTTCCTCTGGTTATAACCTATATTTTATTCTTGCTTTAAACACACATTATACAAGATTATGGATATATTGGTTATAAAGAAAACAAAATTGAGAATGATGACAAGATAATTTATATTTTAATCATAATCCAATGATAAGAATGAAAAATAAGAAATCACTAATGCAATTCATGTAAAATGTAATCAGAAAGAAAGAGAATGATAAAATTACATTTGGTGTTATAAGTTTTCTCCTGCTATTATAATAAATTACCACAAACTTAGTGGTGTAAAGCAACATAAATTTCTTGTAGTTCTACAGGTTAAGATTCTGTGAGAAAATCAATTGCGTTTTCTACCTTCTAGAGGTCACCAGCATTCCGTGGCCTGTGGCTCCCTTCAGCCCTCAAAGCGAGCAATGGCAGGTCGAATCCTTCTCACATCAAACCACCCTGACCTCTTCTTCTGCCTCCCTCCTCCACCTTTAAGAACTTTGTGATTACATTGCACGCACCTGTGTAATCCAAGCTACTAGCCCTACTTTAAGACCAGCTGCTAGTAACCTTAATCTATCTACAACCTTAGTTCCTCCTTGATATGTAAGGTAACATAATCACAGGTTCCAGGGATTAGGATATGAACATCTTGGGGAAGGGAAGGTATTGTTCTGTCTACCACATCTCAGTTCTGTTTAAAGCACCTGCTTTGGAATTTACATATACACTACTAAATATATTGAAAAGACAAACGTTGAGGTAACATTACAATTCACTGAGACCTAGCATTCAGCAAGAGAGCTGATTCTAATTTTAGCTTCGGTATTTAATGTCTATTGGATGGAGCATATTTTTGAAATTATCTAAGAAATGGGGACAATAATGCTTTGCAGAATTGTTGTGAGGACAAAGGTAAATTAGGTAAGAGCATAAACATCATGCCTGACTTAGTATAGTAAGTCTTCCAATGCCAGCTAGTATTATTTGATCACTGAAAACAATATAGTAATGCTACCTCCTCTAATTTCTGCCCAGAGAAGACTGTTTTCCTTCATCCATTCTCTACTGCTTTGTTTTTTATTGCTGTAACTTGAACAATTTCTAAAATGCATAAGTTATTATAGCCTGCATGCCAAGATATTTTATCAAGTTTATGTGCTAAAATGTTCTCATTTCTTGGATAACTTAAGAGCTTTCTTAGGAGAATTATAATCTTGAATGGTATTTCAATCTTTCCAAAAACAATACTTTATGGGTGAGGTTATTAAATAAATGATAGACAAAAGTGACAGTATTTCACTCCGAATTTTTCTCATCCTCTAATATCTGTTCATGGTCAGAGAAAAGAGAAAAGGCAGTCAGAGCCAGTACTGATTTTACTGTAAAAAGTTTAATGTGCACTTTCTTATTGATCTAGTATACATTTCTGGTAAAAGAATTTCAAACGTAATAAAATCTTTCCTTATATTCTATATTCCCAGATAGAATTGCCACCTGTGCAGTTATGGAGCCACTTTACAAGATTTTCTGACTCTTCCACTTTTAATATTACTATCCAGTTTTAGATAGTAATCCTTTCTCATATAATCACGCAAATCATGTGCATTTCCATATTTTCTACATATACAAAAACACAAAAATATTCTCTCTTCACTTGACAAAAGCTCTTAAATATTTGATATTGAATATTAGCCATGTACCAGGTCCTAAATTTAAACCAGGCTCACATTGGAAAATTCTTAGACAGAATAAATGGGAAAAAAAATATATGGTAGCACTACTATCATCATATATTAACTGGTAATAATTAATACATATAACAGCTCCAATGTATGTTCTATTTTCAGGATTAGAAGTAGGGATAGCTGACTTTTAGCCCCAGCTCTGCCTCTAATTAGTATGTAATTTTTAAACTAGTCAATTTTAGGCCCTCAGGGTCATGCGTGGGTTTCCTCAATCTGTAAAATAAGGAAATAAAGACTAGGTCTCCAAGTTCCCTTCTAGTTTTAAAATTTTATCAGCATTTGGTGGCTACAGTGAGTAATCCAAATTCTCGCAAGAAAAAAAATTTCACATTATCAAAATTACTTCATATGTGCTTTAAAAAGCCAGTAAAATAGATGAATTTACTCTTTCCATAGAGTTTAAAAGTATGCCTTTGGCTGAGTACCACAAATGGCAATGAGTTTCAATTCTATTCCTTTTAAAAATCAATAGCTCACTAATATAAATAGATTTTAAAATACTGCATTATTTGCTACGCATTTAGGGAGATTTTACTGGTAGTGGTTGACAATTTTAGCACATTATTTTGTTTTTGTGGCATATGAAAAATTCCCAGAAATGACCAACTATGAACTTCACAACAGCATTCTCATTGTCAATAGAGCATTGGTATCCTTGTCTGAACTATTGGCCTTGACTGCTCAGACCTAAAATCCATAGAAAGTCTGTTGGCTGTCTCTACTAAGTTTTTTTCAACATAGTATTGTCTCTTCTTAGAAGTGTCTATGACTATGCTTGACCAGTTGCCACATGTGATGTGATTTCTGCTTAAATGGCTTACAGCGATAAATGGTATAAAACATTATATGAATATAAAATAATACACAGCTTTGATAGTTTTTCAGGAATAATGAACACCTTTTTGGATATTAGTTACTCTTCAAGGGTAGCACTTAATTATTTAGCTAATGTATGAGCTAAATTAATACAGAATAATTTTTAAAATATTTTATGGGCAAATAGGTTTTTATACAGCAAACTGTTTGTAGACTGGGTGAAATTGCAAATGATCAGAAAAAAATCAAGTACCAGAACTTCAGGAATTTTTCAACACATACTAACATTGAAAATTCATTTTGATAGTATCCTGGGTATATAATCTTTTGAAACAGTTTATCCAGTTGTTATGAGTAAATTAAAATGGAGACTAGGCCTAAAAAATCTCTGAACAGACAAAACTAATTAGGCCTTGAAAATAAGCTTAACCCTGCTTAAATTGCAAACCTAAGTGGAACTTAACTTGGACCGTTTCTTGTAAATGCTTGAATTAGAGAAAAACAGAATTTAAACTCAACCAATCAGAAGTAGTCAACTAACATAGTTATATAACTAGGGACTTTCCAACAGGATAGACCAAATAAGACAACTGTATAACTGTAACCAAGCAAATATTTTATTTGCTTTGCTTCCTTGTTCATCCTATAAAAGCCCCCCGTTTTGTGTACCCTCTGCAGAGCTCCTGAACCACTTCTGGTTTGGGGCTACCTGATTCATGAATCACTATTTGCTCAAATATACTCTTTAAAAATTTTATTATGCCTCAGTTTACCTTTTAACACCATAAACAATAACCAGCAGTGTCTTCACATTTTCCACCTAACATTTTTATGTAAAATCTTTGGAGTATTATGTAACCCATGAGAAAGTATCCATAAGGAGAATTTTTGAAGAAAGTACACAATAAAAGGTTTTTAAATCAATTTGTTTCCTGTTTTTTGTTTTTTTCAATGCACTGGTACATAAGGAAAAGAATATATTCACTAGGTGTTGCCCAGGCCCACATTAAATTGCTACAGCTGCATATAACGATTTAAAAAAAAAAAAAAAAAACACTAAACCTGAATACAACCATTAGCAGACACTTGGCGTGTGTAAATCAGAACATATGTTTTAGCTTTATGGTAATAGGCTGTGAGCTTTTTGTCACTTGGTCTCTTAAGACTTCCCAAAATGTGTTAATGTTCCAGGTGTCCACTTAATTCAGGACCAATATAAAGATATTTTTCATCTAAAATTCCAAGATTTAGGCTAACTTTATTGAACTAAATAAGTTTACTGGACAAAAGTAATGTAGCTCTGCATAATGTTATAATAAGCATTTTACATAATTACTTTAAATATCTAGTGTGAAACTAATTAATGGATTTTTCACAATGTTCTCTCTTCTTTGAAACAGATCAGTTTTCATTACAAATTATCAGTCTGTTGCAAATGTTTGCACTTTTGACCAGAAATATGTCCTCATTTTACCTAACAATTGAAATTATAATAGAAACATTTGGTGTTTTTCCCCAGTGTATTCACATAATATAAAAAGGATTTTACCTGCTTTTTGTATGCATATTGGCATGTTTCAATAAAGAAATCAGTTTGATTGTCTTTAACCAATAATTTCCCAAAGCCATTTGACTATGGAATCCTTATATGCCATAAAAGCTATAAATCTCAAGGAGAAAATACTTTAAAAGCCTTGGGATGAAAGAGATACCTCCAAATTTTCTTTGTAAACTTCATTTCTAATTCTTAATTGTTTTCAAAATCTTCAATCCATATTTTTGTATTTTAAGTCAATATGTCTCATTATTATTGTTTTCTTTTTTAATAGAGGATATGGTAAACTAGCAACCTTAACTTCAACTTTTATATAATCCAACTGCAATGCAGTAAATATTCACTAACATATTGTGCTTGGCATTGTAAAATAGTTATATCATCTCTTAGGTTTCACTTTGCTAGAATAAATAGACCAAAGCCCTACTATTATTTTTATATAAATCACAATTTATACTTATGCGATAATTCTTATGGAACTAATCTTTTAAAAAATAACTATAATCATCTTGAATTGTGATACTCAATATTAGGCCTATCAGTCTAATCAATGTAGTATACCCCACCTGTCAGAAGTTCCTTTAAACATTTAGACTTGTCTGAGATTGCTTCACATTCCTTTGTTAAGATAAAATTATTTAAAATTTATGCGAACCCGTCATTTGAACACCACCTCCCTCCCCACTCCAAATATGACTTAAAAAAAAAAAAAAAAACTCCACTATAACAATGTCTTTCAAAGCAAGGTTCTTTAAATTTTATTTTTTTATTAAGACAAAGAGTCAAACTTTCCCATAAGAAATATGTAAGGAAATAGAATCAACTCATACCCAGCTACCATTTATGTGCAGAAACAAAATGGTTTCACTGGGTATACATATTTATTAGAACTGAAAAATTATGTCAGGCCCTTTTTGATTTTGAATTTTCTGTAATTTTTTCTTTAATTTAGGCTTAATATTGTTTTTAAACATGTGTAACAGACATTTATTTGACAAATTGCTAATTAAAAATAACTATAATGATAATTCATTAACTGCTTTAACTGCTAGAGGCCTTTGCTCACAAAACAAAAAAGAATTCTTAAATTTCAATTTATATGTCTTTTGTTATATATAAGTATGAAAAAAGGCTATCAAACAAAAAAAAATTATATTATAAAAGAAAATTCCATGGGGTAAGTGGAATGGAAATAGAGTCAAGAAGAAACATGCATGATGAACAGCTTCAGCAGTTACAGAGGAGCTTTTCTGTGTTTCTATATGGAAAATAGTGGACATCATTTGTGGTATTTTAGCCTCCACTGGATACATTTTAAAAGTTCACATACAATACACCAGGTATGACATCCTTTATCACAATTTAAATTATGGCAAAAATATTATATGTAAATTTAAATAATATATGAGGAAGGAGATAGTTTTTGAAAATTTTTATGGGGAGTAAATGAGCAATAATGATTGAGTTTAGGACAGTGGGAGAGTAAATAACTGCTCCAGGGAAATGAAATAGGATTGCAGGATCACGAAGGTGCATACTGGTTAGTGATCATGAATTCAAAGTGAGACCAGTTCCATTTGCAGGTTTTTCTCTAGCCATTTTCAGCTCTGTAAGCATAGGTGTGCAGGGAGAAAAGAGCTGGGGTTTTCCAGGCAACAATAACAGAGCAAAATATAGGAGCACGTGAGTTGATCATGTCTGCCAGGGAGCAATTATAATGATGGACCATAGAATCTAAACTAAGTAGGGGAGACAAATGGGAGAATGGAGACTATGAGAGAGTTTTAAAAGGTGATAGGAACAGTAGGTGCTAGGTCTCATGGAGTCAACAAATAAATCTAGAGAACTAAGGGGAGAATTATGGAAAGTTTAGTATTAGAGGTGAGAAAGTAGAATGCTTGAAGTTGAGATTATGGAAGGCTTACAGATATTAGTAATTCAAGATCTAAGGTGTGATCATGGGATAAGATGGATGTGCATGGTGGTGAACAAGCTCAATGAAAGAAAGGAGGGCCAAAGGCTGAGTGGCCAAAATGGAAAGCTTATATCCAAGAATACTGAATCACCAAGAGTTGTGACAGGCATAGGGATAAAGAGAGTGACAGAAAGCAAAGGAGCCTACAGATAACATCAAGAAGTAGAGGTGGGATTGGATGTGGTGGCTCATGCCGGTAATCCCAACACTAGGGAGCCTGAGGTGGGCAAATTGTTTGAGCTCAGGAGTTCAAGACCAGCCTAGTCAACATACAGAAACCCTGTCTCTAAAAAAATACAAAAGTTAGCTGGGCACAGTGGCACATGCCTATAGTCCCAGCTACTTGGGGGCTGAGGTGGGAGAATCGCTTGAGCTTAGGAGGTGGAGGCTGCAAGGCTGCAGCAAGCTGTGATTGCACCTCCTCACTCTAACCTGCTAGGCAACAGAATGAGGCTCTCTCTCACAAAAAAACAAACAAACAAAACAACAACAACAAAAAGAAGCAGAGATGGTAGAAGATATAGTCTAAAGACATGATTTTTCAAAGGTGGGAGAAAAGTTGGGGAAGACACACACACACACACACACACACACACACACACACACACACACACAAAATGCCTAAGAAAAGCAGGCTCCAGGGATATGAAAGTGTAAAATCCACCATCATACTGGGGAGACAGTATCCTTAAGGAAGAGCCACCTGACGGTGAAGGGGTAACCAGAATAGAGCTCCAGAGACCACAATGGAGGGGATCCAGAAATTGGATTGGAGATACAGTCACAAAAGGAGATGCACTAATGGAATGAAATTCCAGGGGATAAAAACCCTGGAAATGCTGAGTTTCTGTGTTACTGACACAAATAATGATGAAGAACACAATGAGATCAATCGCAGGGACTCATTCAGACCCCCACAGTTGGTATAAAAATTATTATAAAGTGTAAACATCTGAGCCAAAGAGGATGCAGAAAGAAATCTTATCTGAACCTTTCCAAAACAGCCCTCCAGAAAAGGCAGCAGCCATTAACTCCTCTCCCAGAAAGCTTCCCTGGAATTCTGCTGCCATCGAGATGGACTGCCTATTTCTGTTAGTATCAAAAAGTCCAAATGAACCTTCCATACCTTCCCACTGAAGCCTGAAGTCTCTCCCCACTGCTGCCACTGTTGAATTTGGCATATAACCTCTGGCCATCCAGTGAGTTACTCATCACTAAGTATTCCCGTGTGTACACTGTGCAAACACAGATTAACCTTGTCTTTTCTCCTGTTAATCTGTCTAGTGTCAGTTAATTTGTACGTCCCAAATACTGGACCCAAGTTGGAAGAGAACAAGTTTCCCTCCCAACACTGTCAAGGCTGGGAGTGATAGTGAAGCTGCGAGTGTTAAGGCGGGTCAAGAAAATAGAGTGAGGGGTGAGCAAGATTTTTCCTTGAGTTTGGAGAGTTCAAGAACTCCTTTTTAACTCTTGCCAATGACGCTGTAGAGTTGCAGGAGAGACAGCATCATTACAGCACCATGCGAATCGTGTTTTATACAACTTATTAAAAGGATAGACTACTTGGCCTCACTGGAAACTACAAAGAGTTGAGCAACATCGTTCTTTACTGGCGTCTGGCCATCACATTCTCCTGGCTTTCACTCAGCCTCATTGACTCTTTTTCTCAGTCCCTTCCCTAGATCATCCTCTTCAACTGATCTCTAAATTTAGGAACATTCTAGGACTCTGTCCTTCGCCCTCTAATCCAACCTCTCTCCTTAGGGGTTCTTAATTAGTTTCAAACACCAAATATTTGTGATGCTCATCTATTTCTGAACGTACAACTCTAACCCTGACTTTATCTTGAGTTTCAAACTCAGATGTCAACAGTGGACCACCATCTTCACTTAGATGACATAGCTATCTCAATTTTAACATATAGAAAAGATATTCTTAATCCCCTCCCTCCAAGTCCCCAGAAGAGCCCATTCCTCCCTCAGCTGTCCTCATCTTCCAGCATCAGCTAATGACACTACAATTTACCCAGTTGCTCAGGCCAAAAATAACTTGGATGTCTCAGTTAATCCTTCTCTTTCTTTCACTCTGCATAACTAAACCATCAGTATATCCTGCCACTCTATTTCCAAAAAAATCATTCCTCATCCTGTCACAAACCACTTCCTCCACCACCTCGCTGGACCAAGCTGCTACCATTTCTTGCCTGGGCACTACAGTATCCATTAACTTGTCTGCCTGCTTCTATTTCTCCCCATAACCTGCACGTCGCACTACAGCCAGAGGGATCTTTTCAAACGCAAATGTGTTCATATCTACTGCCCTGTTTTAAACATTCTAAGCTAAATCTTTACATGGCCTTCAACTTCCATACCACACTGGCACCTGCCTACTAGTCTGGCCTCCACTCCTCTCTCCCTCTGCCCCAGCAACATGGCCTTCTCACTACCCCCCAACATGCCACACTTACTCCCCTTCAAAGTCATTATTTCCTCTGTCTGGATATTCCTGAATCTTTGCAGGGCTCACTGTCTCAGCTGGCAAACCTCTGCTGGGGCTTTCCCTAAATACACTGTATAAAATAATGTCCTTCACCTCACGTCACCCAGTCACCTTTTCTGGCTTTATTTTCTTCATAGTACTAATTATTACTTGAGATTACATTTTGAATTGATATCATTACCTGTTTATGATCTGTCTTCCTCACTAGAATATAAGCCCCTAGAACACAGGTACCATGTCTTTCTCACCACCGTATTCCCAGAACCTAGAATACTTACATCAACAAATACTGTTGAATAAATTGATAGTAAATGTATAAATATATTCTTTACATTTTCATTACTTATATTACTGTAAAACACTGAATTTCAACTTCGGATTTACACAACTCAATTGTATTCTTCTTTGCCCAAAATATTTCTAACCTTACCCATCTCCCACATTCTATTATATGATATAAAAACCATACTTACTTAAATTGTTTATCATAGTATCTGAATGGTGAGATGTGGAAAATCATCTTAAAGTTCCACGTGCGGTGGGATGGGGAATATTAATGTTCAAATGAATTTTTGGACATTTTAAAATTTTCAAATAAAAATGAATTTATCTCAGATGGTTTGTTTTTGATAGATGAACATGGCAGTCATTTAATACATTATTTATGTTTAAATGTTCAGAAACTGTCTTTAAATATATTGTCCCATCCAGAAAAATTTCAGGCAGAAAAGCCAGATCCAATTATAAATTACTTTATTTCCATTTTAAAAATAAGAAATACTATTTGTGATGTCAGTAATCCAACTTCCTAGTCCTTTAAAAAGATTCATAATTAAACAGGCTAAAAGTATATAGAAAATCACATTTATTAGATAAAATTTTGTTCAAATATAAGTGTCCAAATGCAAACATTATTTTTCTTATTCTCATTACTTAATATATTCCCCTGCATAATGAAGATGCTAATATAATATTGGAGGACCTTGAGACATAAACTTAACATGAAATAATTAAATTGATTTAAACTTCAATTTTAAAATAATCATTTTTAAGTAGTCAAAATATATTTTAAATACCAAAAAGAATTATGTGACAGTAAAAGTTTTTAATAGTACAAATTTTTAGGTAGCCAAAAGATACTTGTTTTAATGTAGTTACAATCAATGGTGGCTCATGCCTGTAATCCCAATACTTTGGGAGGTCAAGGTGGGAGGATAGCTTGAGCCCAGGTGTTTGAGACCAGTCCAGAAAACATAGTGAGAGCATGTCTCTACAAAAAGTTAAAAATAAATAAATAAATAACAATTAGCCAGGTGTGGTGGTGCACACCTAAAGTTGCAGCTAATCAAGAAGCTGAGGCGGGAGAAAGGCTTGAGCTTGGGAGGTTGAGGCTGTAGTGAGCTGTGATCACACCACTGTACTCCAGCTTGGGCAACGAGGTGAGATCCTGTCTCAAAAAATAATCTATTTTTTTTAATAAGGCTGGACTCTTCCTATTTTACACAGAAAGGGCACAAAATCTGTAAATAAAAGACATACTTCATGAGGGAGAGCTCACCTCACTAAAACGTTTACACATTATTTTTTTTAAGCAGGAGACAATTTAAACAGATAAAAAGCTATAAACGTTAAAATTAAACTTCAGAACCACTTGGGAAGGAATAACGATACTTGGCCCTGGAACTTATTTTACTTAGTTTGTCTTGAAGAAATAAGTTATTGGCTTTGGGAATTCATACATACTCTTGTGCCTAGGATATTCTTTTCCCTGATGCTCGCCTGACTGATCCCTACTCATCTGTAAGGTCTCAGCTTGGCTGTATCTCCCTCTATGCGGGCTTTCCTGGCCCCACAACACCTGAGTTGGGGTGCCTCCTCTGAGTTCCCAGGGCACTCTGAATTTCCTTTCTTCTGTTTATGTAATATTGACATTGTAATGATCTACTTGCTTGTCTATAACCCCTAAGAAATCTTAAGCCCCTTGAGGGAAGGAGCTGATTATCTTCTTCACCAATGCATCTGTCACAAAGCCCCTACTAAAGAGCCTGTAATCATTTTCGTCATGATTCGATGAAATGAGTACCAGTTAATCACCTGTATGGCAGATCCATCCGTAGGCTACAACTTAAGAAGAAGAATGTGTGTTCAGAGTTCTGCGCTAAGGAATCCAGGAGTAGCCAACTTAGAGATTCATGATTATCTATGAGGAACATCTGAATTACCCCCATCCTATGGAACATGGGCCATACAGGGAATTGAGGCTCGCCTTTCTTTTGGGTTAAATGCAGGTTGCCAGGTGGAGGTTGCTAGAGGGAGGGTACTAAGTGAAAATGCTCTAAAACTGCATGCTTTTAATAAGTGGTTAATAGTTCTCCTGTCCAGGCTGCTGCCACTGGACTGTGTAAGTTCCCTCAATAAATCCTATGTCTCATTCACTGGCTCTGAGTCTCTTCTTGGTCCTCACAAACATGGTGTTATCCCTATTGAAGTCAATAGGGACCCAGCACGGCTCACCTCATTCACACTCACGATACCAGAATATAGAAATCAAGAGGCCAGTGCAGTCCCCTCTTTCATCCATTGGGTTCTGACAGCAATAGCATAGCTTTTTTGGGGGGAAAAATGATTAATTATGCATCAAAGTTTTTATTAAAAAGGTAGCATCCCAAAACATTAACTGCCATTGCAAATGTGTTATATTATAGAGATCTTTCACTCTAATATATGTATCTGAAACCTGAGAAGCCTCGAAAAACCATTACTCTCCTCCCCGTTTACTATCTACTTTACTAAATAACTTACTCATTTTAAGTCTGTAATCCCTACTTTCCAAGAGACACAAATGGGGGGAAATATCTTAAGTCTGTATAGAAGCAAAAGTTACATGAAAACAACTCCCTCTCCTGCCCCCTTTCTAAAAGTTCAACAGTATTTACAAGACATAATCAATTCTAGTTGAGGATTGAAGGAAATATCTGTGTAACATTCTAAAATGAGTGAGATTCAACAAACCGATTTCTATTAAATTCCAAGCTTAGGACTCCTAAGTCAATATTCTAACAGTGCTAGCTAGTGAAAGTGCAGGGGCAGTGTGGCTTGCCATGGCTGAAAGCAAACCGAAAGCTGCGAGTGAAGGATGGCCGCGGGTCAGTGCTGCCAAGGCCTCAATGTAAACACAGGTGTGTGGGAAGGAGTGCAGGCGCTCTCCCATCTCGCAGTTCCAGAAACCCTGGCAGTCACGCTGTGGAGTCTGAATGCTACATTTCAAAAATATATCATTTTTGTAAAATTGATACACCTTATTTCACATGTTAATACATCCTCAATTTAAATGGTTCACAAGGCCCACCTGAACCTTATATCATTGTTTTCAATTGCAAAATTAAGAGATTTGAAAGCAGATCTTCGTACACTCCCACCCCCAGCCAACCCCTTA
>NW_012108141.1:6738869-6771370 GCF_000951045.1 Mandrillus leucophaeus | reverse complement strand
TGCTGAGCAAAATAGTCTGAAGTTATTACCACCTCATTTGCTGGCATTTAGCAAAGATTCTTTTTATGGTTGCACAGAATTAATGCCACCAGATTTTTCTTGCCAAAGTCTTTTAAATGGTGTAGCATTACTATTTTAAGGCATAATATATAATGAATATGACAAACATTATCAGTAAATATACCAATAGCAATAATGTTTGTTAATTGGTTTGGGTTTGGAGAACATTTTTTCATTTTTAGGATGTTGCTTTTTTGGTAGTTGTTACCCTTTTGAGGGGAGTTAATTTCATTTTCTGATATATCTGTTGTTATCCAACCAGTTAAAATAGTACACAATAACTTTCAGGGTAGTCAATGGTTATGAACACAGGTTCTGAAGGCAGAGAATCTGGGTTCATAATTTAGCTGACAGTCTACTACTATGAGGCTTGAGCAATTTATGTAACTCCTCAAGTCTCAGATTTTCCTTTGTAAAATAGGGATAACAGTAATTATCAAATAGGGATAACCTGTATGAGGTTATTCTGTGGATAATTACATGACTCAATACACAAAAGCATTTCATACAGTGCCTCGTAATAGTGCAAAATAATTATTAGTGTCCTTATCTCTTTATAATTAGGATCAGCTTATTTCATTTAAACTTTATTTGGTATGGTTTCCAAACTACTTGATTTTCCAAACTACTTGAATTGACAATAAAATGCAAAAATAAACATATTTGTAATTAATTTTTCTGCTGATACATATGTCGACCCTACCCTATCCTATTTTCTCAGTTTTGAAGATTTTCTTGAGGCAATTTTCTGCTGGACGAAAGATGGCATTTGGGTAAAACCAAAAAAAAATCCCTTCTGAAATGCACCCTCGAATTTCATGAATAGTATACCATGCTATTAGTCCTGATTCAAAAACTAAGTGACAAATTTTAAGTCAACACAATCTCATAAAATTGACAAAACTGTCATATCCCCAACTGAAGAAAATAAACACAAGTGTGGGCCATTGAGTGACATCTAGTGACTCAGTAATGGATACATAAAACAGTTACATTTGCATAAGGTGTTTAAAAGTAACACATTTCCAGGTAAGGTGATACTTACATAAAATGACACCATGTTTGTAATGACAACATGAATTTGATTTATTAAAATATTGCCCTAGAGTGTATTTTGAAAGCCAGTACAGTCATATACAACATAAGAAAGAAAACGAGAAGGTAGACTGAGAATTCATTTATACATTTTTTCAACAGATAACATCTAGGCAACCAGAATTTTGTATACATCAGCTTTAACTTGCCTAGTGCTTTGTTGTTTACCAAGCATTTTTATATACACTTTCACAATCCATCGTGAGGGATCTGAACAGAAGACATTTAGCAACACGTCCAAGGTGGCAGAGGCTGATTCTTGGTTTTCCTGAATACTGTCTAGTGCTTTTTTTCACTACTCTGTGGTACTAGAGAAGCATTTTTCATTAGGCAAAAGAGAGGTAGAGAATGAGAAGCTGATGACCAAGAGATGACACAAAGACATTCTTTCAGTGCAAATGGAAACTTTTCTAGTATTCTTAAGCAGAGTTCTTTTACTCCATCAAATGATATGTCTAGATTTTTTCTTGCTCAATTTTATTTTTTTACTAAGACAAAAAAAGTATGAGGAGCTTGTTTTTAAGGACTCGTAAGGTAATTTTTTTTTAAGAAAAAGGATGAAAAGAACCAAGGAAAGGAGCAGGTAAATATACAAAAAGAGTTACAAAATTAATAAGACTGACTGTCAAATTCGGCCTCGAGAATCTTAGCTGCCAAAGCAAAAATAACAACATGATAAATTATAATTCTCATTAATAAAAATGAACAAGGATACCTTTTTCTTGAGCTCTAAGACATTTATTCTGGCATTACGCTCTTAAAGAAATTTCTCACCTGCTCTTTTCAATTGGATACCCACAGATAATATTAAATGATGCCCTTTCCTAGCATCCCAACCTGGCATCCTTCTATAAATTGTTAGTTTTTGTCAATACTATAATAATTAATATTATATTCATACTAATGCATAATTTTACGTTTTCACACAAAGTATCATTTGAATTACATACTGTTAATATCCCCCCTTAACAGATGAGAAAACTTAAGACAAATATGAAAATTTAGTAGCTTGCCCAGGGTCACATAAATAGTAAATACTAAATAACTATGTATCCTTTGTTACTCCTAAACCCACTTTCACTTTCAGATAAATACACTGCTCGGTGCTGGCAGTCAACTCCATGGCCAAAGCCCAGAACGATGGTTGTTGAATGTAAGCAGACATCAGAGTCACCTGGAGGACCTCTGAAAACATATCTGAGGGATCCTCCATCAGAGTTTCTGTTTCAGTAAATCTAAGGTATGCCCCAAGAAATTACATTTTTAACAAATTCCCAGATGATGCTGATGCTGCTGATTAAGGACCACATATTAAGAACCACTGGCCTGGAACAGTAAAGCTTCTAAATATATAGCACATTTAGTAGAGTATTTTTGCTGATTGCTTTTTTTCTCAGATTTGGCAATATAGGTCTCAGTGTAGGTCCAGTTACTAAGAAAAATAATAATGAAAGAGGAGGAGCCAGGAGACCCCTAGAAATATTATCTCTTCTAAAATCACATTTGCAAATGAGTTTTCTAAAACTAATAACTAATTCTCACTTTGGTTTTTTGAGACAAAGTCTCGCTCTGTCACCCAGGCTGGAGTGCAATGTGTGATCTCAGCTCACTGCAACCTCCGCCTCCTGGGTTCAAGCGATTCTTCTGCCTCAGCCTCTCTAGTAGCTGGGATTACAGGCACACGCCAGCACGCCTGGCTAATTTTTGTATTTTTAGCAGAGATGGGGTTTCACCATATTGGTCAGGCTGTTCTTGAACTCCTGACTTCAAGTGATTCACCCACCTTGGCCCCCCAAAATGCTGGGATTACAGGCATTAGTCACCATGCCCAGCCTCACTGCCTTTTACTAAAACAACGTTATAGGCTGGGCGCAGTGGTTCATGCCGGGATTCCCAGCACTTTGGGAGGCCAAGGTGGGTTGAAAACTTTAAGCTCAGGAGTTGAGACCAGCCTGGACAACATGGGAAAACCCTGTCTCTACTAAAAGTACAAAACTTAGCCATGTGTGGTGGTGGGCACCTATAATCCCAGCTACTTGGGAGGCTGAGACTGGAGAATCGCTTGAACCCAGGAAGCAGAGGTTGCAGTGAGCCAAGATCAGGCCAGCCAGTGCACTCCAGCCTGGGTGACAGAGCAAGACTCTGTCTCAAAATATATATATATTTTATATACTTATAAAATATATATATATAAAATATATATGTTTTAAAAAATTTTTAATTTAAAACATATATATATATATAACTTTGACATATTTTAATATTTTCTTTGCTCAATCTTATTCTATAAGTGAAAAATCCAGATTACATTTAAGGGCTGAAACAAAACAAGCAAGATTATGCCTATGTAGGTATCAACACTTACTTTCTATAAATTTACTTTCATCCACTGATATGGATGGTTTGGCTCTGTGTTCCCACCCAAATCTCATCTTGAATTGTAATCCCATAATCCCCACATCTCAAGATAGGGACTTGGTAACAGTTGATTGGATTATGGGGACAGTTTTCCCCATGATGTTCTTGTGATAATGAGTGAGTTCTCATGAGATCTGATGGCTTTATAAGGCCCTCTTCCCTATTTGCTCTTTGCTCTCTCTTATTTCTCCAGTCATCAAGAATGTCCTTGTTTCCCCTTTGCCTTCCACCATAATTGTAAGTTTCCTGAGGTCTCCCCAGCCATGTGGAACTGAGTCAATTAAACCTCTTTCCTTTATAAATTACCCAGCCTTAGGTATTTCTTTATAGCAGTATGAAAATGGACTAACACATCCACACCTATATCATAGCACTTAGCATTCATATCTACATTATTTCATTTATATTACATATTCCAGACTTGAAGAGCACATGAAAATATTCTTCTTCATATTGAACAAGAGGGACCCAGGTGAAGTTGTGACCTTAGAAGCCTGCCAGATTGGGGCAAGGCAAGGAATTAGGGAACTCTTTCTGTGAAAAGATTGAAGATGCAGGTGAGTTTACAATAAAGGTAGAGTGGGGAACGTTCAAAAGAGGAAGGGAGTATTCATCTGCAGAGGAAGTCTAGAGCAAAATGAAGATGAGTGAAAAAGGGAAATAATGATTGACAAACTTTGCCTTTTAGGAAGTTATAAGAATGGTACATCAAGGTATAGACTTAGAACAGCTTTGGCTGCTCTGCTTCAATCACCATCAATCAGCCCAAACCTAGAGAGGGCAGGAGTGGGAAGGTCATGATTGATAGCATTTGCCAATATCAGTGGTGTAAATACTTTCACCTTGGCCAATTTCAGGCTGCCAGCAGATGACAAATCTGAGAAGTGTCGTGCTCAATTGACTTTCAGGCTTGTGAATGCTGGCTCCAACACACTACTGCTCCAAACCCACCTTAAATGAAAATACAACCTAAGACAAAAAACAACAGGCTTTCTATTTAAACGCAGGTTCAAGACCATAGCTCCATAGCCTTCAGCTAAACTGTTGAATTTTAAATTCTACTATGTAAAATTGAGAGCCATCTCTCCCTTGTAATTGACAGAGAGGCATGAGATTACCTTTCATCAAGTTTCTCAACAAAACTTTGGCACACAGTTTTCTACCTTTTGGTACTGGCATATATCTCTGCTTCCTCTGACACTATGTATGGCAGTGCAAGGGCCTGACAGGATGCAAGATTGCAAAAGCATGGGTGGGAGGGCGTTGATATGGTGGAAAAGATTACTTGAAGTCAGGGGCAGTGCCTATGCCCTGGGCAGATTAAGGAAAACAGGATTCAGGGACTGAGGGATGAAGAATATGCTTTTGCTGACTCTGTGGTTTGGAGTAGGCTAAAGTTGGCTTCAATGAGACTAGAAGCAAAACAATTCCTCCAAGTGTGGAAGGCTTCCATGGCCATTTTTACCGTCGTTTTAGTGCTAGTAAATAGTCCAGAAAAGGACTGCACCTCAAAACTAAGCCCTCAGGTTAAATGTTTTGAAATATGGCTCAAGATACTTTGCACTTATTTTAGATAGCCAAAGATATTTGTTTTAAAAAAAAAAAACAGTTTTGAGGGAAACCTTCATAACTCTTCCTTTCATCAAACATTTATAAGTAATTCCAATAGAATTTTTAGAACCTTAAAATAATCAGTTCTTTTGATTAAAAAAAAAGTAACAATGAATACTTATAGCGTTATTTCCATGACTTATATTTCCTTTTTATAAAAAGGTTCTAGAAAGATCTGGGCTCAAAAAGGGCATTTAACTTGTACTTTATGCCATTTTTTACATTTAAGTAGATGCCATTCAGGTCAAAGGTGACATCACATCAAAGCTATTTTGTCCTTGATTATTAACTCATATGCAAAATCAGAAAATAATTTTGTTTTCTAAGGGTACCTGAATTATTTTCAGGTATCCTGATTTAAATGTAAAAATTTCAACCAGGAGCCTGGAAACTTAGAAATGGCTGCACTTCTCCGGACCTCTGTGAAGATCTCTTTCTTCCCAGAAGTTATGGCTACCGAATGAAAGAAGAGTTTACATTTCTCCGCGTGTGAAATACAGCTTGGGGTTGTCCAGCTGCAACCCTCCGGGTTGTGAATGTTAATCACATGTAGTGTTTATTCCTTCGGCATTCCTTTTCTTCTTGTTTTCTTTGGGACCGTCTGCTTTAGAAACCCAGCTCACGTAGGTTCAACGAAAGAACAGCTTAAAGAGCGTTAACATGTTGAGGACAAGCTCCAAAATGTGCTGGAAGTTTGTGATTCCTTATGTCTGTGTGTTTGGTCTGTTTGGTTTAGTTTTTTATTATATGTCATTCTATTTCTCTTTTGGTTTTTTTCTCTTTCACTCTTACAGGGCATGGGGTACATAAGGGTTTGGGCGGCAAGGGCCTATTTTAATTTCTCATAATATAGCAACAGTTTTTAGAATGTGCACAAGATGGAGGGCTAGTGAAGAATTTAGGAAGTTGTAGCATGTGCATGGGTCCCTCACCACTCCCCACAGTACATAACTGCAGGTTGCTCCTGTGATCTCTGGGGTATTTTGGCATCTGCCTCTGCAATCCTCTGCAACCTTCTCCCTCTTGTGTGAGGTGACAAACCCTGCCCTTCTTTTCTCTGGCATCCCAGGGCACTGAGACTCCTGAACAAAAGGAACCTCATTTATATCACCCTCCTCTCCTGCCAGCTTAGTCTGTAGTTCTGTTCAGAAGTTTTTATTTGATTTGTTTACTTATGCGTTTTCTAGCATTTTTATTTGAGTAATTACGGTATCATATAAAGTAGAAATGTCAAATTCTACTTTTCTTTTTTCTTGACTTTCATCTGCTGGGAAGCAGGTTGAATACATACAATGAAAAAGGTAGTAATTTTAAAAAAAATAGGATTATTTAGTTTCCACACACAAGAATTATATTCTACACATGCCCAAGAATTATAACTTTTATCCTTATATAAATTATAACTAAAATTTGATTAATTCCTTAAAACAAGTTAGCCATGGAAAGTTAATTTTAACTGGAATTGTAAAATAATGTATAACTTTAATGCCATTCTTAAAGTATTATTCTTATAGAAGAGGATAAAAATCCTGTCAGAGTAGAATATTAAATAACTTAAAAATAAAAGACATAAAAATATTCACTGAAATTCACAGGATCCTTGTTTTTCTATTAATTAATAATATTCCAGATACTTTTTTAATATGAAGCTCACTAGATGTCAAAATATTATGACAAGGTACAAGAAGCTATAAAATTTCTGAAGTTTACAGGTTGTATGTCATTTGTCCAACTCACAGAAAACTGAACACATTTAGAATTTATTAAAATGAATTATTTTAATACTACTAACTTTATCTACAAATGGCAAGTGCAAGAAAGAGTGTGTTTAAAAGGAAAGGTTAGAAAAATAACAGAAGTAAAACAAAAATGAGAAGTTTTCTAGTTTGCAGTTTATTTTTTAAGCCTTTGAAGTTTGGAATCCTGGATGAGATACTCCATCTACAAAGCTCTGAAATGTTAGAAGCAAAGTTTTAAAAACTGGAAAATTAAAAGACACTCATGGCTATAACAGTTAGCATTTCAATGTTTTGAATGGCCAATGAATGTCATCTTTTCGTACTTCCAGGTAAAAACATCCATTTTCTTAGTAAAAGCACAAAAGAGTAAAATCCATAGAAAATATAGCATACAGTTTAACGTGTCTTGAATTATGCAACCAACCGAGTTCCATTTCCTTTAGCTTCAGTCCTAGTAATGTAAGTAAATATTGCAGCAAGCAATTGGTGGTACAGTGATGTTAAGGATCTAGCAAACTTCCACATTTTTAGGGAGTTATAATTTGGTCTTAACATTTGTTTCAAGCTTAAACTTGGCATAGAAATTCTTGATTGGAGAGTGCATTTAAAAAAAAAAAATTTACAAAATAAAGTCAAAATTAGTTTTCTTGTTATTTAGTCAAAGACAGCCAAAAATAACATGATTTTGGCTGAATATGGATATTTTTATGCATCTCTATTTAAAATCAGTTTTAACTTTAAAAATGAAATGTTGCAGACTTTTGTGGATAATGAAGAGCGGGTCCAGCTGGCAGAGCTTGCATGTTTGCGCATGTGAGGTTATGCATGGAGTAATAATATTTCTTACTTATAGGAAAACATGACTTCAGTGAACTTCCCCTCTGTCTAGTATAATGTTATGGACTGAATTGTGGGCCCCAAAATTCATAGGTTGAAGCTCTAACCACCAGTGTGACTTTATTTAGAGATAGGACCTTTAGGGAGGAAATTATGTTTAAATAAGGTCATAAGGTTGGGACTCTAATCTGATAGGACTAGTGCCAATTTTAGAAAAGACCATGTGAAGTCACAGCAAGAAGACAGCCATCTATAAGCCAGGAAGAAGGTCTCACCAAAAACGAGCCCTAACTGCACCTTGAACTTGGACATCTATGCATCAGAACTGTACAAAAATAAATCTGTTACTTAAGTTATCCAGACTGTGTAGTATTTTGTTGCAGCAGCCCAGACAGACTAATACACATAATATATGAAGAACTGGAAGGACCTAAGATCATGTCAACTAAATATTTATATATAATCACATTAATATCATTTTTTATTCATAAAATTCTTCACAGATGATCCTTTGGTGATATGTTCTTTCTTCATATAATTTTGCAGCATTCATTCTTAATTGACTCATTCTCATGATAGTGTTTTTTAAAATAACCATTTGCTATAGGTGATTTTTAAAGTATTTCTTTTCTTGTGTGTTTAGGCTGATGTTTCCTTTGTTTTATAAAAGTTTTGATAAGTCCTGTGTTAAAAAGACATTAAACTGTAAATGACGAGTTGATGGGTGCTGACGAGTTGATGGGTGCAGCACACCAACATGGCACAAGTATACATATGTAACAAACCTGCACGTTATGCACATGTACCCTAGAACTTAAAGTATAATAATAATAATAATAAATATGGGCTATGAGCAAAAAAAAAAAAAGACATTAAACTTTTTAAAAAGTCATTTTATTCAGATTGAATGTTGCCAAGAAATAGGTTTTAGAGTTTTCTTCTGTCCCACTCACTGTTTTGGAGGAGCAGGCAATTTCTTTTCAAATATTTGCAACTACAAAACAAGATGATGTTCACAGTTCTCATTCTACTTCCAGTTTCATTTGGGTATTCATCTAGCCCTGCTCTGTTGTCCTGAGGGGTCAACTTCTCCTGTCCTTCCTTTACTATTTCATTCTCCAATATTCTAGACTGAAGTAATATGATATATTTTTAAATCCCCTAAAATTTCCTCTATGTGATATTATTAGGACTTCGTCAATCATTGAGAAAAAAAAAAAAATTAGAAAGAGGAAGAAGTTTTGTTGGGTAATAGACTGATGAAGGCCCTTTGGGACATGTTGAATTTGAAGCATCTCCAGATCACCCATCTCTGGATCATGTGGTTTGATAAACAGATCTGAAGCTGGGCAGAGGTTTGAGCTGTTGTAAACTGGAAAAGCAAGGGTGGGATGAGATCACTTAGAGTGTATGAAGAGAGATGAAAGCAAATGAGTATGATTGGCAATTAATACGTAAATAGATGGGGGTGGGGAAGGGATAGGGAGGTAAAACCCAAACTATATGTCAGAGAAACATATTTGGGTAGAGGTGGGGAGTGACAACAAAATTGTATTTGTCAGAGATAGACCTGGGGAGTGCTGGTTTAGCTTTTTATTAACTACAAAGTCTTTGTTGACCTTAGCAAGAAGAGCTTAGTGGGGCAATGCAGACATAAGTCTAGCTGTGGTGGGTAGAGAAGTGGAGTACTATAGACCACTCTGCCAGATAAGTTGCTCATGAAAGGAAGATAAATACAGCAGGAGCTAGAGGAGTATAAAGGTAGAGGGAGGTTTATTTACTTGATTTATTTTTTAATAAGAAGAGAATTGACTGACTATATACTAAGTATCAGTGAAAAGGAAGATCCTGAAAATACAAGAGAGAAAATGCATTTATCTTCTCATTTGAGACAATGGTTTTGAACACCCGTTTGTCTTGTACTGCACTACATGCTGGGGATCCAAGATTGGATTACATTAGCATGGTTACTGACCTGTGGGAATCCCAGGATGGTCAAAGGTTTTAGATTGGTAAATGAGATTACAATCCAAGCGGAGTCATAAACCTCAGGAAGGAGGAGAATCAGTTCCTCCACGGAACTGGGGTAAAGTGGTCATGATGAACACAGACATGTTTGTAGATGGAGGGAAGTGGGCAGGAGTTTGAGGAAGTTCATACTTCAAGGTCTTTTCTAATTCTGTGATATAGGATGCAAATCCATATGTCCAAGTGAGGAAGTTCATAGTGAAGTGTAAAATAGTAATTGAAGAAAATGAGAAAAGGAAGCATTATGAAATACAGGATGATCCCTGAATATAACTGGTAAACCAGTTAAAGTTTGTAAACCAAAAATAAAATTCTAAACACCTCAACCACCTGAATGGACCACTGCCTTAGCCAAGGGCATTCTAAAGTAAACCTGAAAAACTAGTTCAGGTCATAATGGGAATGGGTGCTCAGACATGCCTTATTATACATTCTTCCCTTGGGAATTCAGGAGCAGATGACCAGCAATTAACACTAAAACAGAGACCTTAAGGCTGACCAAACACTCCTTAGCAATAAGATACCAACATGACAGAGAGCAGGCCCTGAAAGAAATCCAAGTATTTTACCCCAAAATATATATCTTTGACATATTTTGAAAATGGCCCTGCAAAGCTGTCTCTTGTGGGGAAAATCTGCATTCTGTAGAGAACCTCCTTCCTTTTCCAGCTCTCTTCTTTGATCCAAGAGAGAATTAACTAAGAGTCTGGTATCTTTTTAGCTCTACTAAGAGCTCTAAAGCCTGCTACCCAGAGGCTTCACCTGCATGAAGAGACGAAAATATTGGTCTCCACAGCCCCTTATATTAATCTAGACATTCCTTTCTATTGATTCCAGGTCTTTAGATAATAACTCTTTCAACCAATTGTGAACCGGAAAATCTCTGAATCTATCTATGACCTGGAAGCCCTTCCCACCTTTCTGGACCAAACCAATGTACACCTTACAGGCATTAATTGACGCCATATGTCTCCCTAAAATGTAAAAAAATCAAGCTGTAGCCTGACCACCTTGGGCACATATTTTCAGGATTTCCTGGGGCTGTGTTATGAGCCATTGGCCATTCATATTTGGTTCAGAATAAATCTCTTCAAATATTTTACAGAGTTTTACTTTTTACTTCAGCAAGTTGAAGGTGGTAGATTTTGGGACAAATCCACATAATCGTGTGAATTTCTCTTGTATATTCAATGGCAAACCAAATATGAAAGAGAAAAGGCAAAGAATTGGATTTATCTTTGGTTACAATAATACTAGCTACACTAACAAACTTAGAAACATCAGCAGTTAAACAAAACAGAGTATTATTTCTTACTCAAAAAAAAAGTCATCAATTAGGAATGGGACTGATTCCATGAAGGCAGTTAGGAAGCTAAGTTAGTGAAGCTTTGCTTTAACTATCTTCAACATGCAACTTTCATGAACATTTTGGGTGATGTCATTCAGCAGATGAGGGGAGAAGGTGGAGGGTCAGGCCAGAGGTTGATAGCACATATCACTTTTAAAAAATGTCACCCCAAAATATGTAATATTTGTTTGACATACTTTAAGATAGCTATTCAGAGTCTAAAAACACAAGAATAGCTAAAAAGTTGCCTTTTGTGAAGATTTGCATCTGTAGAGAAAAATCTCTGGTGAAACAAACAGCCAAGCTTTCCCTGGCACACCGGCTCCCCCTACCCCAAACTCCAGTATCCAGATATAGGAAAGATTGACTTGTGGAAGAGAGAGAATGACAGTCAGACACTTTCAGGGGTCTTACAGAAACTTATGCTTTCTGAGTGCTGCTACCTGTGAGGTTTCATCTGCAAAACAAAACTGCCTTTGCCAGCTAAGGCCTCTCTTCTTCTCTCTCTCCCATCACTTGTCTTGCCATGCTTCAAGCCCCCATTCTTTCTATAACCTCAAGATGGTATAAAAACATCAACCATCTGGTTCTTTAAATTTTTCTATTTTGTATAACTCCCGTACACACCTGTGCATATTAATAAACTTTTTTATGGCTTTTTCTATTAACCTGCCTTTTGTCAGGGATTTTCAGTGCAACTTTAGAGGGCAAAAGGCAAGTTTTTCCTTGGCCTCTACAGTTTTGGTGCTGTGAGCAACACAATCACAACCACTCTGCAGTTCTGGAAGCCACAGTCAAGGGAACTCTGGACCTGACAAGCTGGCAGAAGGGTAAGAATTTCATACCAGTTAGATTTCCAGATGTCTGGTTATGGAATCTGGTTGAGCTGTTGGTAAAAATCAGTTTGTCTGTTTTTTTCTTCTTTACCAAGTTTAATATTGTTAGTGGCAGTTAATTTGTACAGGTCTACAGCAACCTGAATTCTCGCCTCGTCAGAAGAAAGAATATGACTGAGGGGCATAAGGCAAAAGGAGAGACCAAGGCAAATTGTAGAGCAGGAGTGAAAGTTTATTTAAAATGTGTAGAGAAGGAATGAAAGGAAGTAAAGTACACTCAGAAGAGGCCAAGTGGGTGACTTGAGACATCAAGTGCACTGTTTTACCTTTGATGTGAGGTTTTGCATGTTGGCATACTTCCGGGGTCTTGCATCCCTTCTCCCCTGCTTCCTCCCTTGCGGTGGGCTGCCTGCATGTGCAGTGGCTAGCAGTAGCGCTGGGGAGGGGAGCATACAAGTGTGTTTACTGGAGCTGTATGCACGCTCGCTTGAGGCGTTCTTCCCTTATCAGTCAAATGTTCCTAGAAGGTCATATACCAGTTAAAGTCCACCATTTTGCTTCTTAATGTGCATGCTTGAGCTCACTCGCCCAACTCCTGAGATCTTATCAGGAAAAGCTGCCGATAATCAGTTTCCAGTGCTTTCTATTTGCTGGGAGGCTGCCCTTCCCTGGCACTGGCTATGACCAATTATTATTTTAGGGAGACTGTTAACAACAGCCTGACCATCATCTGATGGTTGCCTGACATTCCTGGCACGTGTGTGGACAAGGAGCCTCTCTCCTGTGCTGCTCATGGCTGACTAGCTACCTATCATTACAATATCAATGGGAGAAAGGCATTTATACAGACTAGTCTTAGTTATAGCAACTCTGGTGTATTTTCTGGTAAGATTATTCAGATTGTCTAATCCCTTTCCTCCCAGATATAGTATTTTGCTTCTTTGTCTCTGTCTTTCTGTCATAGATAGTATAGATGTATAGTATATATATAATATGTAGACAGATATGACAATAGATATGACATGTCTATTTGTCATAGAGTCTCTCTCATCTTGTTTAATGTCTTCAAGAGACACTTGTGACATAGTGGGAGCACTCTTCCTTGGTCTCCACCATACAGAGGGCATGATTTTTGGATCACATCTGGTGGCCAGTCTGAAAGGACTGAGACACATCAGATATTAAGCAGCATACTTTGCTCATATGTGCCAAGTTCTTGGGAGAGTTTGTCTTCATAAGAAGTCTGGCTGGGTGCACTGGCTCATGCTTGTAATTCTAACACTTTGGGAGGCCTAAGTGGGAAGACTGTTTGAGGCCAAGAGTTCAAGATCAGCCTGGGTAATATAGGGAGACCCTATCTCTACAAAAAAAAAAAAAAAAAAAAATTGTTTTAATTAGTCAGGGCATGGTGGTAATGCACCTGTAGTCCTAACTACTAGGGAGGCTGAGGTGGGAGGATCTATTACGCCCAGGAGTTTGAGGTTACAGCGAGCTGTGAGTGCACCACTGCACTCCAGCTGGAGTGATACAGCAAGACCCTGTCTGTAAAATATATTAATTAAAAATTTAAAAATTAAAAAAAAAAAGAAGTCCCATCCACAGGAAGCTTTCATTGTTTTAGTCCTGGGGAAGTTCAATCTTAGGAGGGCCTATTCAGTGCCATGGATGAACAGATCTGTTTTTGCGATACTGAAGACACGGAACAAACAAACTGCATCCTTAATGGTCTGTGGCATTTGAAACTTTGCTATTTTAGCCAATTTCTGGGACTGAATTTTTGGGGATATCCTAGAGGGGAAAGCTACATCTTCTGTGCCCATTTTTAAAATGTCACTTACGTCCATAGTATTCTAAACCTGGGAAGTTACCTTTGGGACTTTCCATGCAGAAGTCTTATTTGGCTTGAATCACTAATAATAAAACAAATAAATTGGTTATATTTAAAAGAAAACGTTTTAGAGAGCTCTTGTCTTAACTATCTTATACCTATAAAAAATACACAAAGAATAGAGCCTTAGAAGCTCCCTTGGTGAGATTTTTTTTAAAAGGCAGGAAAATGATTTTTTAAGAAATAATTTTTTTAAGTTAAACACCTTTGTACACTCAAACTACCTGCCTTGGATCCCCTGTAGGATTTGCAAAAAGGCACTCCAGCCTGTAGTCCGGTAGCTAGGATTTGGCATGCACCGCAGCCTGGGTTCCATTCCCAGACACGGAACTAGACTCTTTGAGATATAAATCTTTTAACTCAGGAGGAAAGCAAACATTTGTAAAAATTAGTTTGAATTATTTGTTTTAAATGTACATTCATATGACTCTTGAATTTTGGGGGCATCCATTCGTTATTGATCCTTTTCCTTTCCATGAAGAGCTATTGTTTTTCCATTTTTCTCTGTCTTTTTTTTTTTTTTTTTTTTTTTTTGTCTGGAATATAAAAGGGCTAAAAACTGCACATTCAGAGCTGTGAGAATCAAAGAACTGTTGAAGGATGACAGCACTGGGAGTGACAAGTAAAACTGAGATTCAGATGCCAAAGTTCTTGACAAAAACAAGAGACGGATTAATATACTACAGGATAGAAATGGACGTCAGGAGTTAAGTCTCACAGTAAAATGCAGGTTTCTACAGGAAAACGCAGAAGTAATGTTTTAGAAAATCAACAGGAAGCTACAAGCCCTGCAAAACATGGGTAAATAAGTAGTCTCTATTGCAGATGTTTCCTAGAAAAAATGTATCCTTGGCAGAGGGGGTTGGGGAACAGCTAGTTTCAGTTATGGCAAAGGAACTGCATGGAGCATTCCATGAAAAATTAGTGCTATAGTAGCATGTGGTTATAGAAGTCCTGAAAAACATCTTAAAATGCTCCAAGGTCAAGAAACAACAGGTAAAATAGTGTTGGCTCAGGATGTGTCCGGAATTGGTGGGTTCTTGGTCTCGCTAACTTCAAGAATGAAGCTGCAGACCCTCGCAGAAGAGTGTTACGGTTCTCAAAGATGGTAGTCTGGAGTTTGGTCCTTCAGCTGTTCAGATATGTCTGCAGTTTCTTCCTTCTGGTGGGTTCACGGTCTCACTGACTACACTTTTGCCCTGAGTGTTACAGCTCTTAAAGGTAGCGCGTCTGGAATTGTTCGTTCTTCCCGGTGGGTTCGTGGTCTCGCTGGCTTCAGAAGTGAAGCTGCAGACCCTCAAGGTGAGTGTTACAGCTCACAAAGGCGGCGTGGACCCAAAGAGTGGGCAGCAACAAGATTTATGGCAAAAAGCCAGAAAACAAAGCTTCCAAAGGGTGGAAGGGGACCCTACCAGATAATCGCTGGCTGCCTCCGCAGCCTACTTTTATTCCCTTATCTGGCCCCACCCACATTCTGATGATTGGTCCATTTTACAGAGAGCTGATTGGTCCGTTTTGACAGAGTGCTGATTGGTGCGTTTACAATCCCTGAGCTAGACACAGAGTGCTAATTGGTGCATTTACAATCCTCTACCTAGACATAAAAGTTCTCCAAGTCCCCACTAGATTAGCTAGATACAGAGTACTGATTGGTGTATTTACAAACCCTGAGCTAGACACAGAGTGCTGATTGGTGTATTTACAAACCCTGAGCTAGACACAGAGTGCTGATTGGTGTATTTACAAACCCTGAGCAAGACACAGAGTGCTGATTGGTGTATTTACAAACCCTGAGCTAGACACAGAGTGCTGACTGGTGTATTTACAAACCTTGAGCTAGACACAGAGTGCTGATTGGTGTATTTGCAATCCCTTAGCTAGACATAAAAGTTCTCCAAGTCCCCACCAGACTCAGGAGCCCAGCTGGCTTCACCTAGTGGATCCTGCATTGGGGCCCCTGGTGGAGCTGTCTACCAGTCCTGTGCCATGCACCTGTACCCCTCAGCCCCTGGGGGTTGATGGGACCCAGTGCCACGGAGTAGGGGGCGGCACTCATCGGGGAGGCTTGAGCCATGTGGGAGCCCACTGGGGGCTTAAAAGTCACAGACGAATGGCATTTGCTGCCTCCATTCACATGGGCCACGGAAGCAGAGGGCTACTCAGCATCCAAAGCACAGAGTCTGTGATGCATGGCCTCACCCTCCATTCTTAGGCACAGGCTCTCTAGGCCCACTCCACAGAATATTGCTCTGGGGTAGAGATGGATCCCTTGCTACTCAGAAGATCTGACAACTTTCATTCTGATTCAGGAGGAAAATCTGTTCTAGATTTCTCCTTATTTTTTCTAAAAGATGAGGTTAATAATGAATACTTGCAGCATTTTGAAAGGATTAGTTTAGATAACAAATGCCCGTCATGCCAGAGATTATGCATTCATTTTATTCACTCTCTTCCTCCCATTTTAAAAATACTTTCTGGAGATTCAGTTTAATTGGTATCCTTAGAACATCTCTCTTTACTTTCAAAGGTTGAACTGTCCCCTACAGGACTGCAAGCAGAATTCCTGGGAAAATAAATGAGGAGAGGAAAGGCAAAGGACCTAAATGCCTGCTTGAGACATTGGGACCTAAATATCTGCTTGAGACATTGGGGTACAAACGGAATATAGAGGAAACACCAACAGATACTATCTCAACAAATTAACTTACCATATGTTGATATATTTATAGTAAATGAAGTATTAATAGCACTCTAGTTATACAAAAACTATATTAAAAAAGAATATTTCTGATACTTCACCAATCCATTCAAGCAAAAGGATTTGGTGGGTAAAATTTCTGTCACTCCATTTAATTTTACATAAAAAAAGTCAAAAGAATATGTATTTTAACACCATAACATGATAACCTATTTGACTCTCTTCCCCACTTAAGGAAATTACCAAAAACAACTTTCCAACATGGCTCAATAATAATTTCAGGTTGATGCTATTAGGATGTAGGCTAATAACAAAGATACTTATTCAACTTCCCATATGATTTTTTGTTGTGGAAAATGCTGCCTGTGGATCATCAATTATTGTAATTCTTGTCCTTCAATTTGGTGGTTAATGGAATAGTTTATTTATACCCTACTTCAAAGTTGTATTTGAAGTGGCTACATTTTGGCATAATGCAAACTATTTGTGCTGTAAAAGTCTTCCATTTTTACATGTTCTAATGGTCTCTTTAATAATATAAATATTACTACTACCTATTTGCAGACAAAAACATCTGCATTAAAAAAGAAGCATTTGGAATGACTGATCTCCTCCTCCTCAAAATACTTTCCTCTCTTGGTATCCACAACACCATAGCCTTTGGTCTTCCCAGCTAAACCGTCTCTGGCTCTGCCAGTTAGCTCTTCCTCTTCAATCAAACTTCTATGCATTGGAGTGTTACAGGATTCATTCCCTGGAACTCTTTTCTATTTTATTCATTCACATGATTACACGCATGACTCACAGATTAATGTCTTCAACCCAGATCTCTCCACTGAACTCCAACATGGTTATCCAACTGCCCTCCGCATCTCCACTTGGATTTCTTCATGGTATCTCAAACTTGCTACATCTAAAATACAAACTCCAGTTTCCAATCCTCCATGTATCCTTCTTTCATGGTCTGTTTCATCCTCTAGGTACTCAGGTAAAACAAAGTCATCCTTGAGTCATCTTCTTCCTCATAAATCATATTCAAACCATCAGAAAATTCTTCCTGTTCTATCTTCAAAATATACCCAGGACCCAGACATTCCTCAGCACCTCCACTGTTATCATCCTAGCCCAAGCGAAACTGCCCCTTGCTTGGCTTATTACAAAGCTTCTCACTGCTCTCCTTGCTTGCCTTCTTATTCTCACTACAAACTATTCTTATTATAGCCAGAGGGAGATCCCTTTATTTCAGATATCTGGTCATTCTTCAAGCAAAGCCCTCCAATGTCTTCATATCCCAAAAGTGGAAGGTACATTATATCTTGCCATGAAGCTGCTCCACTCCCTTTATTTCTCTGGCCTCATTTTCTTTAAATCATCCCACTCCAGCCACACTCTCCTCCTTGCTGTGTCCAAGCATGGGGTTTGGCTTTTCCTAACTATTCTCATGGCTTGCTACCTCAGTTCATTAAGCTTTTTGTTCAAATGTCATCTTCTAAATAAGGCCTTTCTTGATCATCCTCTTTAAGACTACAACCCCACCTAGCATCACCTTATCTCCTTTTCCTGCTTTATTTTTCTTCAAAGAATTTGTGACCATCTATCATAGCATATCTTTTTGTTATTTCTTTATTATCTACCTTCCCCAACTAAAACATAAGCTCTGTGGATACAGGGATTTTTTTGTATGTTTTGATCACTACTGTATTCCTTGGTGCTTAATGACAGATAAATAGTAGGTGCTCAATCAATACTAGATAATGAATGGGAAGAGCATGATTTATTAACATGCGAGTCATTGAATATTATAAACTGGTGACTGCCAAAATTCTTATCTGAAAATATTAACTTGAAAACCTTAAAGGTATTTTAAGAAGATACATGGTCTCTTGAGCTACATGTTACAAAATGAAATAGGTCACTCAATATGTTGGTTTTTTCACTCTCTACAAATTATCTTCAACTTCACTGTTCTTACTTTTGAATCTGTTCATTGCATCTATCTTTTTATAAATCCTTGTGTGCTCATTTTTGCTCTCAAAGTATTGCTTTGGCATAGTATTCTATCCTAATTTTTAAGAATATCAAATAAAGTGTAAAAGTAGGGAGTGGAGTGGAGGGAGTTTATTAAAATCCCTAAATAATTTGAATATGTATTAAAAATTCCCATGTAATTTGAATAAGTATCTGTTTCTGTTTCATTTGTGCCTGTGAAACTGCCTTGACTAAAATTATAACAGTGAGAAAATTATGACAGTGAAAGAGACCTGACCTAACTGACTCCATCTTGCTTCTAACCTCCAAGCTGTCCCTGTTCATTCCTGGGTGTAGGAGGAACTAATTTTGGGAGGAACTTAGTTTATAGTTTAACTTTGAAACAAAAATGATAACAGCCCTTTCATGAAACAAACACCATTCTTCCCTGGGGACCAGACTGCCTTTGAAAGCCTAAGAAATTAGCCACAAGATTAGAAATTATGGCTTAGGAGTTGCACAGCTAGACCCCTCAAGATTTGAAACTTCCTTATTTGCTCCTAGGGGTAATATCATATTGTAAAACCTAAAATTGGTACTTAAGATATTTTTCAGACCCTGCACTCAGATCAGCTGTCGCCACCCAGATCAATAAACTGGCTCATCTGGTCTTGTGGCCCCTACACAGGAACTGACTTAGTGCAAGAGGCTTCAAGTCCCTATGATTTCATCTCCAATCAGACCAATCAACACTCCCCACTTCCCAATCCCCTACCCACCATGTTATTCTTAAAATCCCCAGTCTCCCAATTTTCAGAAAGACTGATTTGAGTAACAATAAAACTCTAGTCTCCTACACAGCCGGCTCTGTGTGACTTAAATTCTTTCTCTCTTTCAATTCCCCTGTCTTGATAAACTGGCTCTGTCTGGGCAGCAGGCAAGAAAAACCTGCTGAGTGGTTACACCTGTGTGTACATTTATGGGCATTTTTAATGTCTATATTAGGTTTTCTTATGTTTCAATTTCCTCAAATGTCTGCCAAACCTTAGTTATCTTGACATATTCAGGAACAGGGCAATGAAAACCTAATTGTATGGGCATGTGTGCCGGAGTGCTGGTAGGATTTTTTGGTGTTGAACTGGTCCTCATGCCCAAGGACTCCTATATTCCAGAATGTGAGGTCTTTGCTCTGGGCACGAACTTCAATACCAGCTGTCCATGTTCAATCCAGGCAGTCACTTTTTCTGAAGACATGAATCCTCCGATATTTTGCCTAAATGATGTTCGCTGGTAGATATCCTGTTCACCATGTGATTCATAGGATTGTTGTGACCTCTGTCTATAGATTTCTAATGTCCTTGTTTTTCAACTCACGATTCACTTATGCTTTTCATCATACCTGGCATTCCTGAGTCTTGAGCCTCTCCAGGCAGCAAGGAAGATCACCTCCTCCCGGACCCTGGCCACTCTGTCCTGCATCTTTCCAATATCTCTCTCAAAACTGCTTTCTGCCTGCCAGAAAATTGCAAAAATTGTCAACCACTAATGGTCACCTCACATTATCTTCATTATGGAGTGTTTATATATTTTTTAAACCTTGAAACTCAGGGATCTGAGATGGTGAAGGACATAACGACATGTGATCAGCATACTATCTTACACCAATAATCTTCTCAGACCTTTAAAGCAACTATAAAGCTAAAATGCTAATAAATTACTAAATGGAAATGTGAGAATCACGCTTGCAAGATGATGATGATTATTATTATTTGATACAGGGTCTCATTCTGTCACCCAGACTGGAGTGCAGTGGTGAGATCTCGGCTCACCACAACCTCCACCTCCCAGGTTCAAGCAATTCTCCTGTGTCGGCCTTCTGAGTAGCTGGGATTACAGGCACACGCCAACAAGCCTAGCTAATTTTTGTATTTTTACTGCAGACAGGGTTTCACCATGTTGGCCAGGCTGGTCTCAAACTCCTGACCTCAAATGATCCACCCACCTCGGCCTCCCAAAGTGCTGGGATTATAGGCGTGAGCCACCGTGCCAGGCCACAAGATTATTTTTGAGGGATAATTTGAAGAATGGGTATATGAAAAAAAATTAAATTATTTAAAGCATTTGAGAAGCTTGTTAAAATTTAAATTACCATGCCACACTACTAATTAAATTGGGGTTTATAAGACAGGATACATACACACTAAAATTTAAGAAGAAATAAAAGAATGATAAATGAGAACTCATCTCTTAGTTTGAGTATTCGTAAAGGAATTTTAAATATCTCTACCTGAATACTCAGAGAAAACTCTGTTGCCTATTAAAAACCAAAATGTAAAAGGTAAAGGCGAAAGATTTATGCGATCTGAAGTATAATAATAATAAAAAATAAATAAATAAATAAATAAAAAGATTTGGATAAAAAAATAAATAAATAAATAATCTTTCTAATGCAAAAAAAAAAAAAAAAAAATGTTCGTGATACGCAAGTCTCAATAAACAAAAGCATGATCTTTTCCAATATTTTTTATGATTCTAAAACCTTTCCTTAAATATAAAGAAAAGGGATTGATTTCTCATTGCTTACTCGACAGCCCTGCAGAATAATAGGTGAGTGCACATTATGTCAATCATAGGAAACGTGATAATGCTGCAGTTTCTATGAGACTTACTCAGGGTTTAGGTTGACTCTCCAAGTCAGGCATGTTAATAACCTGTGACAATTTTAGTTTCTACTCTGCTCTCAATCCCTATGCAAACACCAGCGGCTGCTTTAAATATTCAAAGTACAAATGCATCATCATGGCCATCTGTTTTTACTCCCATTTCTCATGATGTCTCTGACTTAACTAATGCAAACATCATTTTAAAAGTAATCATCATCAGAGTAGTGTGAATTGTTTTAAGTTAAATTCACATCTCTGAAGATGACTAATGGAAAACATCAATGTGGACGGATGTTTTCATTTGGGGAAATGTGTTATATCCCTTCAAACAAATCCCATAATCTACCCCCACAATTTCTACTGCTTAACAAAGTAATCAAGTAAAATATAATAATTTAATTGTATTATGTTTTCAACTTATTGTACCACATTGTTCTCATTCAGCTTGGTTTGACATCCCCTTTAATGTTAACTCTATTAACAATAGTGGCTTTAGCTCCAAAAGGCATTGAATTTCTATCATCTAAAATAAACCAACCATCAGACTATTTTGTAACAGTCTTTACCCAAATAGCAGTATGTTAACCTAACTTAACTGGTTCTATACAGGATACCCAAGGCCTTTGCAAACCTAAGACAGCAATAAATTCTCAGAAGAAATTATAAAAGTAATAATCTTCTCTTTCTCAGAAATGGCAGTAGCCGGAAAAGTCTAATTTGGATTCACATGTCCTATAATTTATTTGGTTGCGTGGCTATCAAGATGAAAAAATAAGGAATGCAATGAATACCTGAGGGCCTGTTGGTCTTAACAGAATGATGTAATTGATTGAAAGATACCGAGAGAGCCAGGCAAAGGCTACATGTTCCTTTAATGTAAGTAAAGGATTCAGGTTGCAACATCTAGTTTTCTACATACATCAAATATGAAGTGGCAGCACTCTGAGGCACAGGTCAGGCTTCCCTGCCTCCAGGCCCCATAAAACATTCACTATCAGGATAATGTCTCTTTGGGGTGAAGACCTACTGCGGCCTTCAGGAAATTACCTTTGTATTTCTACTGGTGGATTTATACTTTCATTCCCATCAACTCTTCCAAACTCAAGTAATGTGCCTACCCGCCAGTAGCTACAAGTTACAAAGTAACAATCCTAGAACATACCGTAGTGTTTACTATAGGACCTAGTGAAAGTCAGCTTCCCAGGAACAATTTTCTACAAACTAGGCTCAGGTTTTAGATTTAATGGAATCTAAGCTTTCACTGAATAATTATCGGCTCAGTGTTGTCAATTTTAAATTGAGCTCCATCTTGCCAACAGCATAGTTTGTTTAGAGTAATGTGTGAAGGTAAGGAGAAGACTGAATTAATCTAACCCATCTATCATTGTAACTTTCATTTAATTGTGTAAAACAGCCAAAAGAGGAAAGGAAATCAATCTATTATGTTGTCCAAAGATGTAAATGAAACTTTAAATCAAGCATTAAGAAACTTAAGTGAATGCAGTTATTTTCAGTAGATAATACCACACTGTGTACTAAACAGAACTGTTTCATTTATCAGTACTAAATAATATAAAAAATCTTTCCTACATTGAGAAAATAAGCTCTACTAATTTTTAATAAGGTCTTATAATGTACTCAAATGCAATGATAGACCCCTATATTTTGAGCTGAATTCTGTCCTCTCAAAATTCATGTGTTTGTTGATGTCCTAACCCCAGAATGTGACCGTACTTGGAGATAGGACATTCAAAGACGTAATTAAGATTAAATAAAGTCATAAGGGTGGGCTGTGATCCACTCTGACTGGTATCCTCATAACAAGAGAAAATTTGGACACAGAAAGAGATATCAGGTATGTGTCTGCACAGAGGAAAGACCACCTGAGGGCACAGCAAGGAGGCAGCCAGCCATCTGCGAGCCAGTGAGAGAGGCCTCAAAGGGACCTGCTGATACCTTGGTCTTGGACTTCCAGCCTCCAAAACCCTAAGAAAATACATTTCTGTTGTTTAAGCCACCCAATCTGTGAGATTTTGTTTGCAGCCCTAGCAAACTAATACCACCCTTATTCACTCAACAGATATTATCTGAATGTGATCATAGGCTGGATGGGTGCTAGCTGCTGGGCTGGGTACAGAGGCTGCTCCTCTCACTCATATGCTCTCTTTCTTTCTCTCTCTCTCTCTCTCTTTTGCGTGCACGCGTGCGCGAACACACACACACACACACACACACACACACACGGTATTAATCCATTGTTTTTTAAATTATTGCCTAACTCTGCTTGAGCAACGAATGTACTTCAGTATAATGTTCTGATTATATTTATATCATTAAGTTGAAAATAGTATTTTAACAACTGGAATTTTATTATACTCATCAGTTTTTAAAATCTCTTTTAATGTGAAATATAGATCTATGGACAAACTGACATATGTGAACATCTCAAATGTTCAGAAATATTGTATTTCTGAATTCCAGAGTTTAAAAAGAACTCTTCATGTAAATCTTGTATGCTTTCCTGCAACCTAACCTAACCTAACCATCAGTGCACAAAGATATTTAGTATTTTTAATATTTCCCTAGTATTTCATTTGTTTCAGGTATTCCTTTACCACTTTAAATATTTTATTCCTAGTACTTTGATTTAGACCTTCTTTGGAACAAATAATGTCCTTTCAAGCATTTCTCTTCAGGGATTCTAAGCAAAGTGATATTAAGTGAGCATAGTTATTACTTCTGTGGAGTCAACCATCTGCAATGAAAACGTTTTGATGTATTAATCTTCTGAATTCATGTTGCCTCGATTATATTTGGCACATATGTCAATGCATTTATTAATGATACTTTTTGAAAGGGAGAACTTTTCAATTCTCCTTCCTTCTTTGGTCTCAAATACATATATAGACTGGTAAAATTAACAGTTTGCAGTAATATGAGGTATCTTGTTTTGTTTGGTTTACCCCTGGCTTTAGTCATTAATCCCCCACTTAGTTTTTGAAGTCAATTTAACACTGTTGAAAGCAATCTCAAAATAATGTTTGGAAAAATGTTGTGCCAAGATAGATTACTTCGCTCCACTGCCTTACTGCAAAATTTTTCCAAGAAGATAGGACACTTAGGCAGAGGAAAAGAGAAATTACTGGAGTACAAAATAAGTAACTTGAGCTATTTCCCATTACGTAGTTCAATTAGTGACAATGAATTTAATCTTGTGAATTAGATAACTTTCTAGCTTTGAGAAAGAAGTTGTACATTCTGGTGAGAAAATAATATTTATAAATATTAACTAAAATTAAACATAAAGTACTTAAGGAGATTATGGACCTTTCTGGCTTCAGAAAATTAATTTCTTAAAATGTTCTTTTCAGGTTTTGACATTCTTAGAAATGGTATGACAGTCATAAAAAATTCAAAAATTAAGTATATGGATAGTAAAATAGAAAATATTAATAAATTATTCAATTCATTATAATTCTGGAAAACTGAGAAAATATAAATGTACTTATAATCATAATTTAAAATGATTTTTAAAAACAAAATTCTTGAATGTATTAAGGCATATAATTCCCTTTGACAAAATTGTTAAGTGATGTCCAGCTATTATGTGTTTTAGAAATAAACCCTCTAAACCTTTAAGTCAAAAAAATATGAAATTCCTTCAAGAATCAGACTTAACTAACTGTTAATATCAATAGTTAATGAAGAAATAAGAAAAGACAGAATGAAGGTTGAGACAATTAAGAAAATAGTTTTGTTATTTATAAATAATAAGTGATTAATAGTAAAGTTTAAAATGAAATAATATCAATGTGAAAATTCAGAGCAAAATAATTTTTAAGAAAAACTTTAGATTTTTAGTTGTACTTACGGATATAATATTTCACCTCTATCCACAAAACAAAGAACTTCTTTGGTAAACACGGGGATTCAAATAATAGTCACATTGAAGCAGAAAAGTGAGGGAAAACTCTCCATGCCATTATTGAAACTTTACCTAAAAACCAAAATGAGATACAGAAATGCATGTAATACATGCATTGGACCTGTTGGGATACAAGACCATCCGCAAAAGGATTTGGTATAATTTGTAAAGTGCAGCAGAGGAAGATGTAGAACTCCTGTCTTGACCTTAATCTCCAAGAAGTACATTAACTTCTTTGCCTGATGCTTTTAATTAGGTTCTGCCCATGAGGAGGTAGGAGATTAGATGGCCACTTGGGATATGTTTCTGTCACAAGATCTATTACTACCTCATCATCTGGAGCACCAAGCACTTTCATTCAGAAAAATGTTTGGTAAGTTTCTATATTGCATATGTCATAATTTCATTAGGATATTCTGTTTTTAAAACCCTGCAATTTGAATCCTAAGAATTACTTGAAGCTGAAAATAAAGTATTATACCTGTTGCAACTGAGTTCAGAGATGTGTGTTTTTTTATTATGTTCAATGTCACTAACACCTGAACAGAGCAGAAAACTGTGCTCTCAGCCTTAAGTATTGGTGATTGTACCAATTTTCAGAGAGGATCTAGATCTCTTAGTAAGAGAAGAAAAAAGAACTTTATGTTAAAAGAAAATTTAAGGTTTAATAGAGTTAGCGGCATAATAGAGTTGGTGGCATCTTCAATGTCATATTTATAAGAAAATACAAATGGATATTTGCCACTAAATACTACTCTATTAAATAGCATCCTAAAGATAGACTCAAATAACCATATAATTAATTTTTAACACCTTCAGAAAACTTCTCAAACTTACTACTGTATAAATGGAATGATGATTATAGTTTCTGATCAGATGAATACTAGCAGGAACTAGGCATTCTTAAATGCTAATATTGAATCAGCAGTCAACAACATAGCTCCTAAGATTTTCTGACACTTTCACCACCAGACACAACCCAGCTGCTGACATGTACCACGGAGTGCACTAAAGGTGAATAAAGAGGTTGCACAGAAGAAAATTCACTTTATTTGACTGGGGAGAAATAAAGTCTGCAGTATTGCCACAAAGTGGGGTCATCTGAGCAGAGAGAATGCATTGACAGCGTACAACATACAGATCTATTCTACAGAGTGCAGATTGCTGGTACCTAAAACATGATGGTGGGAGTGCCAGTGAGTGAGACTGCACAGATCCACAAATGCTAGATCACATAAAGCCTTGTGTGTCATGCTAAGGAGCTTGAATTTATCTCTAAAAGCCAGTGGTACAATTGCATTAGAGAAATGTCTTGGCACAATTTACACTATTAAAAGATTAAACTGGCCAGAGTATAGAAACCTGACCAAGAAAGCGGGGAAGGGTTGGGGTGGGAGGATTATGTTAAAATTGAAAGCAAGAAGACTTTTAGTAAAACTGCAATTTTTGGCCAGGCATGGTGGTTCACACCTGTAGTCTTAGCACTTTGGGAGGCCGAGACAGGAGGATCACCTGAGGTCAGGAGTTTGAGACCAGCCTGGCCAAAAGAGTGAAACCCAATCTCTACTAAATGTACAAAAATTAGCTGGGCATGGTGGCACATGCCTGTAGTCCCAACTACATGGGAGGCTGAGGCAAGGGAACTGCCTGAACCCAGGAGGCAGAGGTTGCAGTGAGCTGAGATCACGCCATTGCAGTCCAGCCTGGGTGACAGAGCAAGACTCTGTCTTACAAACAAACAAAAAACAAAAGTGAAAAAAAAAAATCACTACAATTGTTAATCACATAAGAGAGGGTAAATGCCTACTTACAGAAGGAGTAGGTAAAAAAATGTTACAGGTAGAATCAACAGACCTTGGTGAATAGTTTTGTTGATTGAAGTTATGTAAAAAAAATTCCTGAACCGTGATGCTTACTTAATCTTTTATTGAATTGCAAAACCCTTTGCAAATCTGAAAAGCCATGATCCATAAAAATGCACACATAAAACACCGCATTTTGATGAGTTGACTGATCTCCTGAGAAACTATTATTAAATTTCTTGGTTAAGAGTCATTGATAGAAGTTTTCTTTCAAATTTCTATCTTGAGTGATTAAATAGATTGTAATGCTACCAGGTAAGAAATGTAATAGAGTTGATGGCAGAAATTTGGAAGAAAATCAGTTCAGTCTTATAATGTGATGTTTGAGGTTCCTAATGCAGAAAGTAATGGAGAGAAGACAGTTGTATTTCTGGATCTAGAACTCAAAAGAAGGGTCTAAGCTGGAAAAACTGGCTTAAAGGCCCAAATAGTATAATAAATGACAGTGAAAAGGATAAGATTACTTAAGTAGAGGATAGAATTATAGAAGCAGTCAATTAGATGTGGTGGATGCTGTCATGTGCCAACCAGATCTTGGTTACAGAAATGGAAGACTGACTTCAACTATTTCTGAGATTGCTGTTGGCAGATAGTCCTCAACTGTCAGCCTCTTGGGAATTTCCTCTGGTTGAAGAGCATTGTCTTGTACGAGTTCTTGCCCGCTTCCTGCATTGAATGGCTATATCCAATGATTGCTTGACACAGGAATAAAAAGTGCTGCCACTTTCCCCTGACCCTCCCCTGTACATCCTCTATACACACAAATATGGAAACTGCAGAGTTCCACAGGTGGTTGGCTGAGGCCTTCATTGATTGACACAAAACCTATGCCTTTTCCTCTTCCCAGTCCTGCATCCTTCCTCTCTCTTCTTCCTCATTGCTCTCAAATGAAGCACGCCCTAATACATGTCAAGCATGCTAATCTCCATCTCAAAATCTTCCTCCTGGCCACTCCAGCATGCAACATAAACATCAGGGAGAGACACCATTTCAAACTTTCAGGCAGAGTGAAAGAATAAAAGACCTGAAAGTTTTTAAAGAGATCATCTCAACACCACATACACACATCTTTAGCATACAATGCCAACTCAGTTGTTTATTACTGTAATAAATCTTATTAACCATGTCAAAGAAAATCATATTATCTCAGCAGATGCCAACAAATCATGTATCACAAAATTCATCTTCTATTCTTCAATTTTTAAACTCTTAGTAGCACAGAAGTACATATTTGCTTAACCTGCTAAAAATACATGACTCAAAACAAATAAGCACATTATGCTTAATAATGATACTTTAAATGCTTTTTTAAAATATACTTTAAGTTCTGGGATACATGTGCAGAATGTGCAAGTTTGTTACATAGGTATACATGTGCCATGGTGGTTTGCTCCACCCATCAACCCGTCATCTACATTAGGTGTTTCTCCTAACATTATCCCACCCCTTTCCCCAAAACCCCTGACAAGTCTCGGTGTATGACGTTCTCCTCCCTGTGTCCATGTGTTCTCATTGTTAAGCTCCCACTTATGAGTGAGAATATGTGGTGTTCCATTTCCTGTTACTGTGTTAGTTTGCTGAGAATGATGGTTTCCAGCTTCATCCATGTCCCTGCAAAGGACATGAGCTAATTCTTTTTTATGGCTGCATAGTATTCCATTGTGTATATGTGCCACATTTTCTTTATCCACTCTATCATTGTCGGGCATTTGGGTTGGTTCCGAGTCTTTGCTATTGTAAATAGTGCTGTAATAAACATATATGTGCATGTGTCTTTCTAGAATGATTTATAATCCTTTGGGTATATACCCAGTAATGGGATTGCTGGGTCAAAAGGTATTTCTGGTTCTAGATCTTTGAGGAATCGCCACACTGTCTTCCACAATGGTTGAACTAATTTACGCTCCCACCAACCATGTAAAAGCATTCCTATTTCTCCACATCCTCTTCAGCATCTGTTGCTTCCTGACTTCTTAATGGATCGCCATTCTAACTGGAATGAGATGGTATCTCATTGTGGTTTTGATTTGCATTTCTCTAATAACCACTGATGATGAGCTTTTTTCCATGTTTGCTGGCAGCATAAATGTCTTCTTTTGAGAAGCGTCTGTTTATATCCTTCACCCACTTTTTGATGGGGTTGTTTTTTTCTTGTAAATTTGTTTAAGTTCCTTGTGGATTCCGGATATTAGCCCTCTGTCAGATGAATAGATTGCAAAAACGTTCTCCCATCTGTAGGTTGCCTGTTCACTCTGATGATAGTTTCTTTTGCTGTGCAGAAGCTTTTTAGTTTAATTAGATCCCATTTGTCAATTTTGGCTTTCACTGCAATTACTTTTGGTGTTTTAGTCATGAAGTCTTTGCCCATGCCTACGTCCTGAATAGTATTGCCTAGGTTTTCTTCAAGGGTTTTTATGGTTTTAGGTGTTATATTTAAGTCTTTAATACTCTTATGTTAATTTCTGTATAATGCGTAAGATAGGGGTTCAGTTTCAGTTTTCTGCATATGGCTAGCCTGTTTTTCCAACACGGTTTATTAAATAGGAAATCCTTTCCCCACTGCTTGTTGTTGTCAGGTTTGTCAAAGATCAGATGGTTGTAGATGTGTGGTGTTATTTCTGAGGCCTCTGTTCTGTTCCATTGGCCTATATATCTGTTTTGGTACCAGTACCATGCTGTTTGGTTACTGTAGCCTTCAAACTATACTATAGTATAGTTTGAAGTCAGGTAGCATGATGCCTCCACTTTGTTCTTTTTGCTTAGCATTGTCTTGGCTATACAGGCTCTTTTTTGGTTTCATGTAAAATTTAAAGTCGTTTTTTTCTAATTCTCTGAAGAAACTTAATGGTAGCTTGACGGAAATAGCATTTAATCTATAAACTACTGTGGGCAGTGTAGCCATTTTCACAATATTGATTCTTCCTATCCATGAGAATGGAATGTTTTTCCATTTGTTTGTGTCCTCTCTTGTTTCCTTGAGCAGTGGTTTGTAGTTCTCCTTGAAGAGGTTCTTCACATCCCCTGTAAGTTGGATTCCTAGGTATTTTATTCTCTTTGTAGCAATTATGAATGGGAGTTCACTCATGATTTGGCTCTCTGTTTGTCTGTTACTGGTGTATAGGAATGCTTGTGATTTTTGCACATTGACTTTCTATCCTGAGACTTTGCTGCAGTTGCCTATCAGTTTAAAGAGATTTTGGGCTGAGATGATGGGGTTTTCTAAATATACAATCATGTCATCTGCAAACACAGACAATTTGACTTCCTCTCTTTCTATTTGATAATGCTTTATTTCTTTCTCTTGCCTGACTGCTCTGGCCAGAACTTCCAATACTATGTTGAATAGGAGTGGTGAGAGAGGGCATCCCTGTCTTGTGCCGGTTTTCAAAGGAAACGCTTCCAGCGTTTGCCCATTCAGTATGATATTGGTTGTGGGTTTGTCATAAATAGCTCTTATTATTTTGAGATATGTTCCATCAATACCTAGCTTATTGAGTGTTTTTAGCATAAAGGGGTTTTGAATTTTATCGAAGGCCTTTTCTGCAACTATTGAGATAATCACGTGGTTTTTGTCATTGGTTCTGTTTATGTGATGGATTACATTTATTGACTTGTGTATATTGAACCAGCCTTGCATCCCAGGGATGAAGCGGACTTGGTCGTGGTGGATAAGCTTTTTGATGTGCTGCTGGGTTCGGTTTGCCAGTATTTTGTTGAAGATTTTCACATTGATGTTCAAGGGATACTGGCCTGAAATTTTTGTTGTTGTTGTCTCTGCCAGGTTTTAGTATCAGGATGACGCTGGCCTCATAAAATGAGTTAGGTAGGAGTCCCTCTCTTTCTATTGTTTGGAATAGTTTCAGAAGGTATGGTACCAGCTCCTCTTTGTACCCCTGGGAGAATTTGGCTGTGGATCCGTCTGGTCCTGGGCTTTTTTTGGTTAGTAGGCTATTAATTACTGTCTCAGTTTCAGAACTTGTTATTGGTCTATTCAGGGATTCGATTTCTCCTGGTTTAGTATTAGGAGTGTGTATGTGTCCAGGAATTTATCCATTTCTTCTAGATTTTCTAGTTGATTTGTTTAGAGGTGTTTATAGTATTCTCCAATGGTAGTTTGTATTTGTGTGGATCAGTGATGATCTCCCCTTTATCATTTTTTTGTTTTGTCTATTTGATTCTTCTTTCTTTTCTTCTTTGTTTGTCTGGCTACTAGTCTATCTATTTTGTTAATCTTTCCAAAAAACCAGCTCCTAGGTTCATTGATTTTTTGAAGGGTTTTTTGAGTCTCTATCTCGTTCAGTTTTGCTCTGATCTTAGTTATTTCTTGTCTTCTGCTAGTCTTTGAATTTCTTTGCTCTTGTTTCTCTAGCTGACTTTTAGTTGTGATGTTAGGTGTCGATTTTCTCATGTGGACATTTAGTACTATAAATTTCCCTCTAAACACTGCTTTAGCCGTGTCCCAGATATTCTGTTATGTTGTGTCTTTTTTCTCATTGGTTTCAAATAACTTATTTATTTCTGCTTAATTTCATTATGTACCCAGTAGTCATTCAGGAGTAGGTTGTTCAGTTTCCATGTAGCTGTGCAGTTTTGAGTGAGTTTCTTAATCCTGAGTTCTAATTTAATTGCACTGTGATCTGAGAGACTGTTTTTCATGATTTCCATTCTTTTGCATTTGCTGAGGAGTGTTTTACTTCCAATTATGTGGTCAATTTTAGAATAAGGGCTACGTGGTGCTAAGAAGAATGCATATTCTGTTGATTTGGGGTGGAGAGTTCTGTAGATGTCTATTAGGTCCACTTGGTCCAGAGCTGAGTTCAAGTGCTGAATATGCTTGTTAATTTTTCATCTTGTAAATATCTGTCTAATATTGACAGTGTGGTGGTAAAGTCTCCCACTATTATTGTGTGGGAGTTTCAGTCTCTTTGTTGGTCTCTAAGAACTCACTTTATGAATCTGGGTGCTCTTGTATTGGGTGCAAATATATTTAGGATAATTAGCTCTTCTTGTTGCAGTGATCCCTTTACCATTATGTAATGACCTTCTTTGTCTCTTTTGATCTTTGTTGGTTTAAAGTCTGTTTTATCAGAGACTAGGATTGCAACTCCTGCAACTTTGCTTTCCATTTGTTTGGTAAATATTCCTCCATCCCTTTATTTTGAGCCTATGTATGTCTTTGCACATCAGTAGGTTCTCCTGAATACAGCACACTGATGGGTATTGACTCTTTATCCAATTTGCCAGTCTGTGTCTTTTAATTGGGGCATTAGGCCATTTACATTTAAGGTTAATATTATTATGTGTGAATTTGACCCTGTCATTATGATTCTAGCTGGTTATTTTGCGCATTAGTTGATGCAGTTTCTTCATAGAGTCCATGGTCTTTACATTTTGGTATGTTGTTGCAGTAGCTGGTAATGGTTTTTCCTTTCCATATTTAGTTCATCCTTCAGGAGCTCTGGTAAGGCAGGCCTGGTGGTGACAAAATCTCTTAGCATTTGTTTGTCTGTAAAGGATTTTATTTC
>NW_012108141.1:6733738-6738484 GCF_000951045.1 Mandrillus leucophaeus | reverse complement strand
TCCACCTGCCTCGGCCTCCCAAAGCACTGGGATTACAGGCATGAGCCACTGCGCCCAGGCAGTCCAATGAACTTCTTGTTGTGGGTAACCTGGCCTTTCTCTCTCGCTACCCTTAACATTTTTCCCTTCATTTCAACCTTGGAGAATCTGACGATTATGTGTCTTGGAGTTGTTCTTCTCAAGGAGTATCTTAATGGTGTTCTCTGTATTTCCTAAATTTGAAAATTGCCCTGTCTTGCTAGGTTGGGGAAGTTATCCTGGATAATATCCTGAAGTGTATTTTCCAACTTCGTTCCATTCTCCCCATCACTTTCTGGTACACCAATCAAACATAGTCCCATATTTTGTGGAGACTTTGTTCATTCCTTTTCATTCTTTTTTCTCTCATCTTGTCTTCACACTTTATTTTCAGTAAGTTGATCTTACATCTCTGATATCCTTTCTTCCGCTTGATTGATTTGGCTATTGATACTTGCGTATGCTTCACGAAGTTCTCGTGCTGTGTTTTTCAGCTCCACCAGGTGACTTATGTTCTTCTCTGAATTGGTTATTCCAGTTAGCCGTTCCTGTAACCCTTTATCAATGTTCTTAGCTTCCTTGCACTAGGTTAGAATATGCTCCTTTAGCTTGGAGGAGTTTGTTATTACCCACCTTCTGAAGACTACTTCTGTCAATTTGTCAAATTCATTCTTTGTCCAGTTTTGTTCCCTGGCTGGCAAGGAGTTGTGATCCTTTAGAGGAGAAGAGACATTCTGGGTTTTGGAATTTTCAGCATTTTTGCTCTGGTTTTTCCTCATCTAACAGGTCCCTCTGCTTCAAGTGAGCTGGAATTTGCTGGAGGTCCACCCCAGACCTTGTTTACCTGAGTGTCACCAGAGGAGGCTGCAGAGTAGCAAAGATTGCTGCCTGCAAGGGACACCCGCCAGATGCCAGCCGGACCTCTCCTGTATGAGGTGTCTGTCAACCCCTGCTGGGAGGTGTCTCCCTGTCAGGAGGCATGGGGGTCAGGGACCTACTTGAGGAGGCAGTCTGTCCCTTAGCAGAGCTCGGACACTGTGCTGGGAGATCTGCTGCTCTTTTCAGAGCTGGCAGGCAGGAACGTTTAATCTGCTGAAGCTGTGCCCACAGCCTCCCCTTCTCCCAGGTGCTCTGTCCCAGGGAGATGGGAGTTTTATCTATAAGCCCCTGATGGGGGCTGCTGCCTTTCTTTCAGAGATGCCCTGCCCAGAGAGGAGGAATCTAGAGACAGTTTAACTACAGCGGCTTTGCAGAGCTGTGGGGGGTTCCGCCCAGTTCAAACTTCCTGGCAGCTTTGTTTACACTGTGAAGGGAAAATCAGTTACTCAAGCCTCGGTAGTGGTGGATGCCCTTCCCTCTACCAAGCTCGAGTGTCCCAGGTGGACTTCAGACTGCTGTGATGGCAGCAAGAATTTCCCGTCAGTGGATCTTAGCTTGCTGGGCTCCCTGGAAGTGGGATCTGCTGAGCAAGACCATTTGGCTTCCTGGCTTCAGCCCCCTTTCCAGGGGAATGAAGGGTTCTGTCTCACTGGCATTCCAGGCACCACCAGGGTATGAAAAAACTCCTGCAGCTAGCTTGGTGTCTGCCCAAACGGCCGCCCAGTTTTGTGCTTGAAACCCAGGGCCCTGGTATTGTAGGAACCCGAGGGAATCTCCTGCTCTGCAGGTTCGGAAAACCATGGGAAAAGCATAGTATCTGGGCCATATAGAACCATCCCTCATGTCACAGTCCCTCACAGCTTCCCTTGACAAGGGGAGGGAGATCCCCGAGCCCTTGAGCTTCCAGGGTGAGGTGATGCCCTACCCTGCTTCTGCTAGCCCTCTGTGGGCTGCACCCACTGTCTAAACAGTCCCAATGAAATGAGCTGGGTACCTCAGTTGGAAACGCAGAAGTCACCGGCCTTCTGCATTGGTGTCCCTGGGAGCTGCAGACTGGAGCTGTTCCTATTTGGCCATCCTGTCCTGAAACCCTAATTGCTTTTTTAGAGTAACAAGCTAAAGATTCCCTCCATCATGACTATAACTTAATATTGTTCTCAATCTACTAATCGAAACAAAAATAGATAATAGAAATAAGTGATAAATATAGGAAGGGAGAAGACAAATTTAAAATAATTGCAAACAGTATAGTTTCTTTGCTAGATAACACGAAAGAATGGACTGAAAAACTACCCTATATACTAGTAAATTACAAAATGTATATACAGAAATAGGTAGCTTTTTAGAACACTGTTGAATTATTTTAAAAAATGATTCTATTTGAAATAACCATTGTAAAAAAGACCTACATACAAATCCAATAATCAAAAAGACATACTATTGTGCTTTAAATGTCGACTGAGGAGCATAAAATATTTAAGGAAATGAGTAGACAAATCACTTTCTTGTATGGAATGACTTAAGACATTTCTATTTCCCTCTCTTACTAGTACAATATAAATTCAAATACCTAGAAGAGCTTCAAAGTGTACAGAAGGATTGTAAATTCCAATTGGGAAAAAAGGAGAAAAGCCTAGACATTTCTAAGAATAAAAGTTGTAATAATTAAATCAGCTTGTTAAATGAATTTTAAAAACAGACAAACAGATGAATAGAACAGGAGAGAGTCAAAAATGAAACCAAGTTCAGATGGGAATTTATTTTATGGCAAAGGTAATGTTTCAAATTAGTGGAGAAAGAAAAAGATTACTCAAATTGTCTTAGAAAAATCAGACAACCTTATCCTCACAAATAGATGAAATATGTAAGCATACATATATTAGTAGAAGAAAAGTAAATTTATATTATAAGAGTTGGGATGACATTTGGAAGCTGAACATGAAACAGATAAGCAAGAGTAGCTTCCCTGCCATTCCTCAGACACATTAGGCCCTCTAGAAACTCAAGGCCCTTACGTTTCCAGAAGGCTTTTCCTGGACTTCTTTCATCAACCCTGCACCAAACAGCCTCATGACTTGCTCACTTCCTTCAGGTTTTCATTCAAATGTTGTCTTAGTGAGGTCTGTGGTCTCAAATTGCAACCCCCACTAATCTCACTCCTCTATTCTGTTTCCTTGCATTAATTTTTCTACTTTACCACTAGAAACCATCTAATATATTCCATATTATTGTACTTATTTATCTTGTTTATCATCTGACTTCCCCAACGAGACAGCAAGCTTCATAAAAGCAAAGATGCTTTTTCTGTTTTGTTTGCTTCTCGATGCCTACAAGACTGCCTAAGACGTACTAAATGCTCAAAATATATTTTATGAGTAAGAAAAGAATAAAAAGTCAAAGAAATAAGAAAGAAACCTCAAGAAAATGGTGTGAAACCAAAAAAAGGACAACAATAGTGCTATAAGCTGTAGAGAAGCCCAGTTAGATAAGTAGACAAAAGTGCCAATTAAAATAAAAATTACAATATTACTAATCACTCTGGCAGGATCAGTTTGGGAAGCAATTCTCCATGGGTCTCTTGCATTTCTACACAGGGTGGTAGCAGAGATACTGTCTTTTGTTCCGGACTATCTTTTGAAGGATGTCTGTATAGTGAACAGCCTTGGAAGATGTATCTTACAACTTTGGTAGATGGAGACAGTGTCTCCCCTCTGGAGCAAAGAACAGACATGCTTACTTCCCTTCATGACAATTTTGGGCTTTCTGTCTCTCAGGATTCCTCTCCTGCAATGTGACTCAGTAAGTGTACAGGGTATCAGCTCGCCCTCATTGGGTTCCCGTATGCCAACTGGGGCTCAGAGAATAGGCACAAAAGCTGTTGAGACTCTGGCTGCTGCTATTTCTGTGAATAATAAATTGACCTTCATCCCTAACTCAGGAGTCTTGGTCTCCTGCCAGCATTCATTACACTAGCTTATTAGTAGTGGACAAGTAGGCAAAATCTCAGACTTTTTCCAGTTCTAGAGAAGTAAATGGCAAAATAATAGGACTTTGTATGCATACATACATAAGCACTCGCAATGGTATAGTAATTCATTTCCACTCAATACAATATCAAATAACACCTTAGAAACATTGCCTCAAATTGCCTTTCATCTAGATGATATTTAGTTGCATAACATTTATGTAGGATAATTCACTGTAGTCATTTATCTGGTTATCATCTAACTCTTAGCTACAAGCAGCATCGGTACTCTGGCTAGCCCTATGTCCCAGCAGAAAAATGAGGGATACATGCAGCAGAACTTACCAGACTACATGAACACAAAACAGTTGTTCAAGCAAGTCCTTCAAATCATGAGTAAAAAATAAATGCTTATTTTTATGCCACTTTGATTTTAATATTATTGTTATCAAACAGAAGCAATAGCTGACTGTTACAAGACCCAAAATAACAACACCTTCAATGTGATAAAAGTTTATTTCTCCCTTATGTCAGATGCTAGAGGGAGGCAATGCAGGGGACAAAAGACAGCTCTGCTGCACAAAATTACCCAAGGACAAAAGCTCATATTATATTTTTTTCTCTCTTTCCCCAAATCATCTTTATCTGTTGTTCCAAGATAGCTTAATGCCTTACCTATGTTTCAAAAAATTTAGTGTGGAGAAAGGGAGGCAGAAAGGCAATACACTTTACTTTTAAAGACATCCCACATTTTGGCTGGGCGCGGTGGCTCACACCTGTAATCCCAGCACTTTGGGAGGCTGAGGTGGGTAGATCATGAGGTCAGGACATCGAGACCATCCTGGCTAACATGGCGAAACCCCATTTCTACTAAAAAATACAAA
>NW_012108141.1:6729600-6733688 GCF_000951045.1 Mandrillus leucophaeus | reverse complement strand
AAAAAAAAAAAAAAATTAGCCGGGCATGGTGACAGGCGCCGATAGTCCCAGCTACTCAGGAGGCTGAGGCAGGAGAGTGGCGTGAACCCAGGAGGCGGAGCTTGCAGTGAGCCGAGATCATGCCACTTCACTCAAGCCTGGGCAACAGAACGAGACTCTGTCTCAAAAAAAAAAAAAAAAAAAAAAAAAGACATCCCACATTTTGTATCCATCAAGTTTCCTCACAGCCCATTTATCAGATATAAGTCACATGGTCACACCTTGCTTTAAGGAAAATAAGACAACTTACCATATTTTTGGAAATCTTAACTAAAAATCAGGAGCTACCTCACTGTCAAAGCAGGAGAGAATGCAAATTTGAATGCACTTAACATTCTTTGCCACAGTCTGTTCATGATGCAACCCAAATACCTATGCACAGTCTCTCTTACTTACATAGAACATATTTATCACCTCCACAGAGAAGAAATTTCCAAGTCCCATCGATTACTGCACCCAGCTGAAAGTCCCTCTCATCTGGTGATGTGTAGCTCTTTACATTAAAAATAGATATGGGGCCTCATGGTTTGACAACCTATAAACTAAAATAAAAGTTTATATTTCCCCAGCATACACAATACTCAAGGCTTACAAAGAAATTGGATATGGCCATCTAAACCGCCCCTCATGAGCAAAAGGGGAATTGATAGACACATGGTAGTCCCTGGACCGTGGCATTAATCACATCCCGCTAGGTAGGAATTACAAATATTCCCTGATCAACCATGGAGTAAGTCTCTTGGTTAGGCACGTCTGGAAGTCTGATTCAGAGCCCTTTGCTCAACCTTCTACAAGGCGCTTTTCTATCATGTGTCCTCCCTTGCCATGAATCAAGTAGACATTACAGAAATCATTCTTCTTGGAGATTGCAATGTTTTTGTAGCCTACTTCTTGCTGGTCCAAGTTTGGCAGCCCAGAGATTTCCTTAGAGGTTGAACCATTACAGGTTTTTTCAGGCCATGTTGTTGTTCTTTATCCATACAATTCCCTCAAAAAACTTAGTAAGCTTGTAGGCAATTTGTTTTGGATTAGTTCCATATGTAAGTAACTATAGCCAAAGATGTAATTTGAATGTAGTGTTCAAGCCTAAAGATGCTTGTCTTTCCTTATTACCCTGTGTGCTTGCTCACCCGCTCTCTGGATGGAAGACACATTCAGGCTATCCGAACCATTTCGTTTGGGTGGGAAAGCAATAGCCTTAATTTTGTTTTGCCTCTGGTCTGGCTCCCACATCTGGCAGGGCATTGAACTTATCTCCTACTAAGGCAGTGGCTTTGAAGCCACCAATTATAATTCCTTTGGTTTGAAGTACAGGAAAAGTTACTTTTTTCAAACCTTAAAGTCCTCAAATTATAGTACTCTTAGTGAAATTATTTTGCTAACTGAGCACAAAATGCCTTTCTTAACAGAACTGTATTCCTTTCCACCTCCACTTGCAAACTAGCTAACTCTAGACTAACTTCATCTCTAAAAAGATTTCACCGGCCGGGCACGGTGGTTCACGCCTGTAATCCCAGCAATTTGGGAGGCCGAGGCGGGTGGATCACAAGGTCAGGAGATCGAGATCGAGACCATTCTGGCTAACGCGGTAAAACCCCGTCTCCACTAAAAATAGAAAAATTAGCAGGGTGTGGCGGCGGGCGCCTGTAATCCCGGCTACTCAGGAGGCTGAGGCAGGAGAATGGCGTGAACCTGGGAGGCAGAGCGTGCAGTGAGTCGAGATCGCCGCCACTGCACTCCAGCCTGGGCGATAGAGCCAGACTCTGTCTCAAAAAAAAAAAAAAAAAGATTTCACTAAAAGAGCAAGAAGCAGTCAACACATTGAGATTCTGCTGCTTTCCTATGATTTTCCCTAATGTTTGGTCTCAGCTTGTGGAGTGCCTTCTAAGATATTAAAATCAACAATTACACCAGTGCTTTGCCTCAGCATTCTCAAGGATCAATCAACTTTTCTGACTCCAATATCTATGTCTCCTCCTCCCGCCTATCAAATGCTAAATATAATACATCACATATCTAGGTTATACCTCTTTATGCACCTAACTTCTGGCACCAAATTCTGTCTTAGGATGTAGGTTTGGAATGTGTAACAAAGACTCAATTACAGTACATAAAGAAAACAGAAGTTTAGTGCTTGTACATTATATTCTGAAAATGGTAGTCCAGGGCTCTTACAGGGGATGCAGGCTCTTTATATAATCACATAATTTTGTCATCTCTAATGTACTGCTCTTATCTACATGCTGTATTATGACTCATCACCACTTTTAAATACCTGTGTTTAAAAGTGTTTAAGAAACACTTTTTAAAGCAGCAGGATGAGAAAAGGGCAGCAAAAGACGTAACATTTCCTCTTTTTGAAGATATGTTTGGAAGCTGCCCAAATCACCTCCAAAGGAGCTTGGGAAATGTAGTCCTTACTCCATAGCCACAGGTCCTTCTACAAAACAAGAGTCCTTTCATTAAGGGAGAAGGGAAGAATGGATATCAGACGGCAAAAAGTATTTTACTTCTACAATTTTAAGAAAGAGACTTGCTTATTTTAATCTAACATGTTGGGGTATTGTGAACCCATATTTGTAACAACAATAAGAATTAAGTTGACTAGAGCATTATTTTAACAACACCTGCTGCTCTAATGATGTTTATAGAATATTTTTAACATCCAAAATATAAATTTTAATATAAATAAATGTAAATTTACAGCTTATCTTTTGTATTAAATGCCTGACACATGCTTATCTTTTGTATTAAATGCCTGATACATAACAGGCATTTGGTAAATAGCTGTTGAAAGAAATAAAGAAAGAACTGACCAATTAAAAACATGGTATTCAGTACTTGCTATGACACTGTAAATGTGTCACACATTGAAGAGACTTTTAAGTATGACGTATGGTCTCAAACAGAAGAGGTTGACAGCATTTTTACCTGATGATACTGGTTACAAAATCCCCAATGAGTGTAGAGAAAATAAAGCTTTTCCAAATTAAATTGTTTTCTTAATATAATATTATAACTTCCAATAATTTTCAATTGGCTATCCTCTTTTTAACTTGCTTGAAAGAAAAAGTTACTCTGAGAGCTAATAAATTAATGACTACTTATTTATAAAATTTTATATTGTACAAAGTTGGTAGCCAAATACTCCATACCTAAGATTTTAGTGAAAAAATTACATGTGACCTAAAGTTATTTGCTTAAAATTGGATTTTTTAAGTAATTTAAATCAGTGACAACCAAGTGAACTATTTATTTACAAACATTAAAGCCATTTGTGCTTTTATTTGAAGAATAAAATATTCAATTACTGTTTTGAGAAACTGAGAAAAGCAGAACTTGAAGTGTTACTTTTCTTAAGGTAAAGTATTCTTTCTATTTTCCCACAAATGTTTCTCTTTCTTATTTTTTCATTCTTAGGAGCAAAATTTAGCTATCACCACAGATCATGTTCAGGAATACACAGCTGTACACACTGAAATATTTAGAAGGTGGTTTATGAATTAAAAGAAATGTATCATTTATACACATAAAGTGCTTGTTTTAATCACTCAAGTACAGGGTACCTCCATGGTTTCCAAAATATAACACCTTAGGATAAATCATATAACTTCAGCCTTTTATGAATCTTTTTTTTTCCTCTATGGTTTTTCATATGTAGGAGCTAACAGATGAACAGAATAAATTAAGGATAATGAGTTCAGAAAAATAACTTTTCAATGTCTGCCATGCCACACCGAGAACAGGTATCTTTTAAAGTCTTCTTGATGAGAGTAAATCTTTGTTCTCTGAGAGTGAACAAAGTCAATCAGTGCTCTCTTAGGAATATAAGATGAGTAAAGAAGGTGAGAGGTATTTTCAATTAAAAATAAACATTGATGAAAATATTCTGGGAAAGATGGGAAGCTAAGCACACTTATTCCCCTCCCTCCAACTCTAGATTCCTATTACCATGCACAGAAGTATATAAAAAATAGAGAGTAGGCCGGGTGCAGTGGCTCACGCCTGTAATCCCAGCACTTTGGGAGGTCGAGGCAGGCGGATCACGA
>NW_012108141.1:6725646-6729470 GCF_000951045.1 Mandrillus leucophaeus | reverse complement strand
AAGATTTAATTTTAAAAATACAAGATGAGCCTGGAACCTCTGAAAGTGCCAGAAGTCAAGAGATGCTCAGAAAAGGATGTGGGCATGTCACATAGTGAAACCCCTTCTCTACTAAAAATAAAAAAAAAAAAAAAAAAAAAAAAAAGGTGTAAATTGTACATGTGAACTGAAAAACTTGTGCTAAAAGACTTAAAAATGGCAGAAACAAAACAAATGAAAGGGCTGGGTATGGTGGCTCATGCCTGTAATCCCAGCACTTTGGGAGGCCAAGGTGAGTGGATCACGAGGTCAGGAGTTCGAGACCAGTCTGACCAACATGGTGAAACCCCATCTCTACTAAAAAATAAAAAATTTAGCCGGGCATGGTGGCACACTCCTGTAATCTCAGCTACTCAAGAGGCTGAGGTAGGAGAATCGCTTGAAACCGAGAAGGGGAGGTTGCAGTGAGCCGAGATGGTGCCATTGCACTCCAGCCTGGGCGACAGAGCGAGACTCCATTTAAACAAAAAGAAAAAGAAAGAACTAAGTGTTGACTCCTAATATTTTGCAATCATAAAATAGTTTCCATTTTGATTTTCTTTTAGATTTTCCTATCTATAAGTGAGATTATTACATTAACTTATTCAAAAAATACTTACTGTGCTCTTTTTGTGAACCAGGTAGGCCTTGTTATTCAGAAAATGTCCCTATCCTTGTAGAGCTTACAATGAGTTGGCATAGAAAACAACAAACTCTTCTGTGAATGTAGCACAGTATCACAGGAAGTAGGGGAAAGCCGTCCAGGACCACGTTGGCATGCTGCAGCCCCAGCACTCACTATAAGAACAAGCCACACCCAAAACAGAATAATTTTTTTAGCTACATATCAATGGCATTCAATGGCTACTGAGCTGCCAGCTGCAAAGTTTGAACAATAAGGTTAATGGGCAGTGACCAGAAGGTGAAGAGGCTTATCTGTGATGTCCTAGTTTGACAATGCCTCAGGAAGACTAGACACAGCTTTTCCCTATAACCAAGTGGCTGCCAATCCAAAAGAGAGCTAGATATAGTAAATTGGCCTTAACTCAGTGGCTTCTCTGAGTCTCTTAAGAAAAATAAAAGGAGAAAAAGGAGAAGAGGAAGGGAAAGAAGAGAAGGAGGAGAGAGAAGAGAAGAAACAGGAGGAGGAGGAAAAGGGAAGAAGGGAAGGAGTGAGGGAGGCAAAAAGGGAGGCAAAGACAGGAAGAGAGGAAGGGAAAAGGGAGGGAGGAAGGAGAAAAGGAAGGGAGGGAGGAAGAAAAGAAGGAAGGGGGCAGAGAGGGAGGGAGGGAAAAGGAAAGAAAGAAGGGAGGAAAAGAACAGAGAGAGGGAAGGAGGAAGAAAATCCCTGCAAAGATTTGGTTCCTATGCTACTAGAGGCCCACATTGCATTGAGTATCTGAATGCCAGATACCATTCCAGTGACTGAACAAAACAGATAAAACATCCTGCCCAAGGAGTTCACATTCTAGTAGGGGAAGGAGCTAGAAATAACCACAAAGTAAGTACAATACGTACTCTGTTAGACAGGGTAAATGCCACCAAGAAAACCTTAACAGGGAATATAGATAAGGATGAGACAGCTGCTGTGAAGGAAGAAGGGAGTAATTTTAAATTGGACTGGTCAAAGGAGGTCTCACAAAATTGAATGTGGGAAACAAACCTGAAGGATGTGAGGGACTCTGATGTTGGACAGCATCTGGAGGACCAAAGGAACAGCAAAGAGGCTAGAATGGCTGGAGCAGAGAAAGCTAGAGCTAATGAGGTAAAAAAATGACAGATTAGATAGAGATGTGCTGGGAGAGAAAGAGAGAAGCAAATGATAATTTCTAGATGTTTGGCTGGGGATGCCATGTACTAAAAGGGAACCTGCAGGATGAGCAGGTTTGGAAGGCATGCTCAGGAGTCTCTATGTATTAGATAGTCAAGAGGAGGAGTGGAGTAAACTGATAATGAGAATGGAGTTTAGGGGAGAGATCTGATTGAAGACTAAGAAGTAGGAAGTTGTTAAGAGAGCGTATTTGAAGCCCTGCCAATGAATACATAATCACACATCCTTGTGACCTAAGTCAAATATGCAATGAAGGCAAGCTAGAGAAGTTTAAGGACTGATTCCCCAGAGCTCTTCAACATTAAAAAATTCAGAGGATAAAGAGGAACCAGCAAAGGAAATTGACAACGAACAGTCAAAGATGAAAACTTGGGAAAATTCCCAAGCTACGTGAAGAAAGTATTGCAAGGCAGCGAAATAGATCAACAGTGTCAAATGCTGCCGACAAGTCACATAAGATGAGGACTGAGAACTGGCCAATGGATTTGTTTGTTTTGTTTATTGTCCTCAATCTCACTGTGATGAAAACTTCATTATGGCAGGAATTTTTTCTGTCTTTTTCATTAATAAATTCTCAGGGACTAGAACAGTACCTGGTACATAATTCATGTTTAGTAAAAAATAATGAATCTCATTTAAGAATAAAAATATGAAAACCCAAAATAAAATATAATGGAAAATACTGTATAATTATAAAATGTTTATTAGATTAAAAAATGTGGAAGATTGCTATAAAGCTTCTTGTTCTAGACAGCACCAATTGAAAATACAAAATTCGGAGTGAGTGATGGTATATAGAAAAAAAAACTTAGAAATAAAACATAAAACTGTTTACTCCTAATGCCCTCTTTAGCATCCAGATTATTTATTTTACCTAAGCCTTGTGCCTTTACAAATATGGCCATTTTTCTTTTCTTTTCTTTTTTGCAATGACATATTACAAATTACAGTGCTTAACCCCAAATCAACTTATTTCAAAAAGCAACATTTAACTCTTTTAAAAGACACGAAAGAACTCCACTAGAATCACATAGAATCATAGCTATGAATATGCTGAATAACTATTATATAGTTATTATGATTGACTATGATATAGTTATTCAACATTTCATAGCATGTTCGTGTTCTTAATATCAAATTTCAGCGTAATGCTATAATAACCAAGCTCAGTCCACATTATCCAAAGATGTATAAAATTTCCATAAAATTGAGTTCACAGTTAAAAATGACATAAAATTTCAGCACCACAGCCACCAAAATAAATTAACAAGTGTGGAATGTTGATGGCACAGTAGAAATGCAACAGAAATGCATCATTAAATGAAGTTAAAGGAGAAACATTTCTGGAAAGTTCCTAGTTAGATTTTATACTAAGATATATAAGGTATATCGTACCAATTTTATAATTGTTTAAAATATTTCTTATGATACAAGTATAATATGTATCTTCTCTCCAATTTATAGGCAAAAGACTACTTGATTCAATTAAATGTGCCCTTATTGTTTCATTATTGTTTCAACAAGGCTAATAAAGAGTTAATATAAATAACTCTAGAGCAATTAGTCCCAGCTGATGAGTGATTTTATAATATTAGTTGAATACTGGGTGGGATGTATGGAAACCTACCAGAATTTTCACAGGCAATTTGCCAGAGAAAGCTCGTCAAGAAAAACAGTACTGTAATTTCAACTTTGAACTCTGAACTGTACATTGTGTGAACTTGTCAAATGCTCATCCCATAAATAACCTCATGCTCTTTCTAAAAATCTTGCCAAATAGAATGAATCTGATTTACTGGAAAAAAATGTTTAAGGCCAAGAAAAACACACACATTGTGTATAGAGTGTCAATAATTCTGGAAATATTAGTTTACCTCTATTCATGATTTTGTTTTAAAAGAATGCAATGTTGGCATGGCACGGTGGCTCACACCTGTAATCCCAGCACTTTGGGAGGCCAAGGCAGGCAAATCAC
>NW_012108141.1:6702187-6724817 GCF_000951045.1 Mandrillus leucophaeus | reverse complement strand
TAGGCAGTTGAAATGAAAATAAAATGTCCTGGATGCCTTCACCAATGCATCATAATATATTTTTCTATCTTGTTTCCACACTTAAATTGCTGTTTAATGCAGCTCCTTGATTTGGGAAGGGAAAAACAACCTAACAGTGGCAATTACCTCCTATATAGGAGTGAGTATTAATCTTTCATGGGAAACATAACTCTTTGAGGATCTAATTTTAAAACAATGAGCCTTTCTACAGAAATGTGCATATCACACACCAAATGCCACATACAATTTTGGGACTATTCATGTCATTTATTGAAACCTGAAAAGGTCCGTGAGATTCAGGTTAAGAAGACTTCACATAGGAAAGAACAGTAAAGTTAAAGATTTGTTATTACTTTTAAGAGGTAATAAAAGATTAGTTATATAATTGCATAGTAATAATATTTCACACATATAGGCACTAAATAAATTTATATTTCCAAACCTAAAATTGATCTTAAAAGATAACAGTAGGCTAAAAAAGTCAATGGGTGATATACAAAGTAAAATAAAATAAAATATGTTGGTGGAAAGGAATTACATGGTTAAATAAGCTAGAGAAATGCTGGATTAAACAAAATTAAGCAGGTGTTTCCTTACTATACAACTTTTCAGAGTTGTTGTTATATGAATATAGAAAAATGAGAGACTACTGTAGCATTTCCTCAAATTCTTTTGCTCGTGATATCCCCTTTTCCTCAAAGCATCTGTTGTTGGAAATTATTTTACTGATGACAAGTTTGATAAGATCAATTGCTTTAACTAATACTCATTTTGAATGGACATAAGCCTATAGATCTACATTTTATTACTCTTGAAAGAAACATAGATATCAACATAAAAGATGAATAATACATCTGGACAGATTGCTCAAAAACTATTTAGAAAAAAATTGTTTTATACTCATATACAAAAACTTTTTTCTTTGAATTAACTACAAGGATTAAGAGGGTCAGGACAGAGTAACAGGTAACAGGAAGAAAACCGAGGCTTAAAGCTGTTGATACTTTCCCCACAGTACCTTGTTAAGAAGTGGTGAAACAAAGAATCTAACTCAGGCATTCTAATCCAAAATACTTGCTCTTAAGCAGGATCCAGTGTTTGTTAAATTTGAGCATAAGAATCACCTGGAGAGCTTGCTAAACATATAGAGTCCTAGGCCTCTCTCCCTGGAGATTCTGGTTTGGTAGGGCTGGACGACCTAAGAATCAATTTTAGTAAGAAACCTGTGCAGAAGATTCTTATGAACAGGCAAGTTTGGAAGACCTCAAACCAGGAAATGCTGAATCTCTGAAATTCTAATGTATGTATAACCTAAATTCACTGTATTCTAGCTTGTAGATTTACTTTTCTCTTGAGGATGAAGAACAACAGATAACACTTTCATTTCCATTCCTTTGAGAAATTCTTAGAAAACTCCATATTCCAATATAAAAACTATATCCAAAACCTTCCAGAAAACATAGCAAAACATAATGTAATGATCATATTAGCATACATAGTAAATATAAATGGCTATTAAATGTAACATCTTTTTCCTTTCATAATTCCCTTCAAAAAACAACTGAGAATATGTCTATTAAATAAGCATGAATATGTTCAGACAAATATAGAAATAGTCAACATGTTAAATGTCAGACTGTTTTTTAAAGTCAAATTAAAAAAAAAGAAAACTAAAAGCTTTGAGAACTATCAAGCTGTCTTTGGTGATCAATTTTATTAAACATACTGATGTGCTCAAAATTTGTATATACATAGCTGTTGACTAAATGATCCCTTTCTTTTGTGTACTTGGACAAAAACCCAACTTCATCCATAAATTTAAACACATACATATGCATATTTGAAGCATTTCTGGTGAGATGGGCTTTCATCAAGCTTGTTTACTAGACATTTTCACTTTAACCAAAGAGTCTGCTATTTTTACACAAGACTATAATCATTCCCCAGTGTAAAATCACTCCCTAAGCTATTCGGTGGCTTAATTGGCAACACCACCCTTTTACTAACAACTCCACAAAAAGGAAATGTTTTTAAACAGTGAATATGTAACAAGGCAACATGTGATTAAAATTCAGTACATTATCTCTCTGGAATTTTATTACTGCAGGTGCAGAGCACAACTGTTCAGAGGCTTGCTAAAGGCAAGTTTCCCTTTCATGGGAAACAATGCTATTTATACACCTGCATTTACAAAGATTCTAACTGAAAAGACCTAGGGATGGATAATGGAATGAGAAAATAACACTGAACATTATCCTCACAGAAGCCTGAATTAGTCCTTCACCAAGGGAAAGGAAGGGGTGAGGATGATTCTTGATCTAACAAAGGTATCCTCAAAGCTACTTGCATTCTTAGAAATTTATGTGTAGTAATACATGTCTTAGACAAGGGGAAAATAATTTTTATCCTCCCCAATGAAGAAATCGTTACTAGGAGCAAGAGTTAAGAATTTGTTCCATGTGGCTTGTTATGCAGTTACTCATATATAAGGCATCAGACTGGGTATACAGTGCAGAAAAAGATACCATGTGAAAGAGTATGAGGTAGGCCTTGCAAGAGGTTAAAAAATTATTAACAAATAGAAATACTAAGTTAATCTACTTCCTCTACCTTCATGGCCTAATCACCTCTCATTAAGTCCCACCTTCCAACACTGTTGCATTGGGGATTAAATGTGTAACACATGCTTTTTGGGGGATACCTTCAAACCACAGCAAGAGACATACCCTATGTCTTAGAGGGCTTGTAAATTCTCGGACCATTAAAAGCGATAATGTCCTCCCACAAGTGGATGGGCACTGAAGAGTCTCCGAGAAGAAATGGACACCATTTCTTCTATACTGTCCGTGGACTGTGTGCTGGTTCTGGCTGGGCTCCCCGAGAGTATGCAGGGTCCCCTCCATATAAACAATTTGATTAAATCCATTAAGAAATCACAAACCTATGTGCTATTTAGTGATTGATGACAGTTTAATATAATGGGTAGAGAAGAGGTTCTTAAATATTTTTTTTTTTTTGCATCATCCAGTCAGTGAATGTGAAGATTCCTCCTAATGTCTAATGTCTAGGTAATGATCATCTCTTCCTGAATAGGTCCAGAAACTATCTCTTCATGTTCTTTATTATCATATGCTGTTCTTGGTTAATTTCCTATCTCTCTCAGCAAGAAAAAGGTAGCAACACAGCTATTACTCATAATGCCATGCTTTCTTGGAACTTGTGTGTATTGAAACAATATAGATCTTCTGGTCTCCGCAGTTCCCTAATTTCAGTTATTTCATATTAATTACATACTCTTTGAGAAGCTGCCTCATCCTCAGTGCCTCCCATAAATGCTGACTGCCAGTGACCCTCAAAAGATGACACTGCATTTTATTGATGATGACCACAAAAGCAAGTTTTACCCAGACAGTGTAGAAAAATGTAGACAATAATTCCTTTTCTGGTCATTTTATACTTACCCTGCCTCTTCTTGAACTTTTTAGGTCACAATCACTGCATTCCTAGAATGTGATCCCTTTTAATGTTGAAACTGCAACCTTGCCTTCCACATACCACCACTTGGGAAGGTTAAGGGAAGAGCCATAGGCAGAGAAGGAAGAGTGCCACTGAAACAAAGAATTTCCCTTTCTCTTCAGAAATGGCTTACGACTGATCAGGAGGACACACATCCGCATAGAAAAGAAACAAGAGAGAATATCCATGAGGAGGGCCCATTACGAGTTACAGAGCAATGGTCCCTAAAGTTCTTGGAGAGTCTGGGGCATGGCCACCCTGAAGGACCACCTGCAGAGAGGTGAGTGACTGCTTTGGGAGCCAGCAGTGAAAGATCCTCTGTCCCTCAGGTGCAGTAGTCTGAAGATGGCCTTCTCCCTTGGAACACACAGACAGCTCATGAGCCCCCACATGCAGTTCCAGCTCAAAGCTCAGCCAGTCTCCCCAGAGCCTTGCATTGATCCATTTTCATACAGTGGGTGAGTCACCCATAATGAATATTTCAGCACCATTCTGGCAGCCCAATCTTGTACACAGTGAGAGAAAGAAACACTCACCAAGTCAGAGGAGAGATCTGCTCACCAGACTGCCTCCTGGAACTCTGGCCCAGCCACAGGCTGAGGCAACCCCATAGGATCCAGTAACTAAACAGGTATCCAGTAACTAAACAGAGGACATCTGTTTAGCTTCGTGCATGGAATAGGGGGGTCAGAGAGCTCTGCCAGCAGGAGTCACTGGGTCTGCAGCCCACACAGTTGAGACCTTGGCCCAGTGCTGCCCCAGAAAACAAAACCAGCCTCAGTTGGTTCTAGTTCAGAAACAAGATGAGGACTTAGAAAATTTGGAGAAAAGGGCTTTTGGAAACAAATTTGGCTGGACATCTTATATTTTTGCTTGCTAAATCTGGCAACACTAGATATATTATACTTTACTTATTTCAGGGATCCCCAGTAGTCCAAAATGGACTATTAATTAATTGTTTAATTTTTGTTATCTAAAATACATCTTAAAATAATACTTTCTAAGCTTTGGCATATGTGTATACTTCCATTGTTCTTTACATACAGATGGCAGTTTGGGTTTGTAGAAATGACTATGAGGCCTAACTTATGCAGTCATACAGACCACATAACAAGGTTCTTGTCAACCACAGACCACGTATATGAGGGTAGTCCCATAAGATTATAATGGAGCTGCCTTATGCAAATGTACCTATTTAATCTTTTATACCTATGTTTAATGTGCCTTTTATAAGTTTAGATATGTTTAGATACCCAAACATTATTGTGTCACATAACTGCCTACAGTATTCAGTACAGTAACATGCTGTGTAGGTTTGTAGGGGCAATAGGCTGTACCATATAGCCTAGGTGTGCCTAGACCTCTGTAGTTTATAATGTAAGTAGCTTTCCCCCCACTAATCTCACAGCATTGGTTTTTCAGTGCTGCCAAAATTTAAAAAAAAAAATAAAAAATTCTTTAGCCCTCCACAAGCGAGTTACTTTTCTAACTGCATCTGCTACTACGCCCATAGGCTGACCCTTAGTTCCATGCCATCTAGGTTTACGTAAGTATACTCTGTGATGTTTGCACAAGAACAAAAATTACCCACGATTTTCTTAGAATGTTTCCTTATCATTAAGCAAGACATGACTATAGGTTTTAATGTAAAGAAACTTTTTCTGCCTAAATAATCCTTGAGAAGCTGCCTCATCCTCAGTGCCACCCATAAATTCTTGTACTGTACCTTCATGCCAAACAAACATATTGATCGTCTACTAATAGTTTATTTTACTTTATTTACATGGCCAGGGCATTTAAGTATACTCACTATGAGTATATACTTACAGTGCTTGGTCCTGGCCCAACATACTTGATAATAACTGATTGAATGAATAATGAAATTCAGTAATTCCATGTAAAAAATAAAGAACAGGATGAGAAAAAGCAGAAACTTGAAAAAGTACAAGACCCTGCAAGTAATCTCATCTGTCAGGAACTAAGGGTCGGCCTATGGGCGTAGTAGCAGATGCAGTTAGAAAAGTAACTCGCTTGTGGAGGGCTAAAGAATTTTTTTTTTTTTTTTAATTTTAGCAGCACTGAAAAACCAATGCTGTGAGATTAGTGGGGGGAAAGCTACTTACATTATAAACTATAGAGGTCTGCTTCCCATCTGGCTTGTTATACCAACAACTTTATAGGACACTGGACTATGGTGTATAGTTGTAAGTAGAGACTTAGTGGAATGAGAGCATCATGTCTGCAGACATTAAACAAGATAGTATTTTTTTTAATCTCTTTTAGTACTTAGGGAACAAATCACACACTCTTTCATAATTATCCATCAGCCCTTAGGTCTGTTGACTTCATATTCATGTACTTTATCCCATGAAGATGGGGGGAAAATAAAAAACAAAACTACCATTGACATTCACTTGTCTTACTACCTAGTAGTTTCTATGTCATGGAGTTTTGCTGACAACCATATTAATCTCTAAAATTAATTTACATACAGAACTTAGTTATTAAAAAGCCTTTCATATATAGTGGCATTCTTTGAAATGCCAGAAGTAAATGGATAAAGAAAATGAATTATAACACTGGGGTTTTATTTAGTTTTGGTTTTGCGTAAAAGATCTCTTTGAGAATCAGATGACAACTACTGGACTCACCCTGAAGATCTGCATCTAACCTCATGGAGTTCCAAGACCTCCTCAAGTTCATTCATGAAGTCCTACTTCTAAGGCGTCTGAGAAACCCAGCTTCAAAAACTACTTTAGTGTACGTTAAGTTATTTCATCTTGTTGTTTTTTTTCCTTCTCCTTCCCCTTCTTATGTAAACATTTTAAATAAGTAAGAGCCAGAGGGAAATAAAAATTCTTTTGACTATAAGTAATAAGTAAGTGCTAATTATTCTAAATAATTCTAAATAATAGTTTTGTACCAAGACCAGATGTCATTGTAAAGTAAATCTATTGGTTTTCTAATTTTTCCACGTAGAAATCAGTGTGTATTTAACTGGTTTAAAATCTAGACTTATTTCTTTGTTCCACAAGTGCTTAAGAGAAGTCACAAAATCCCATGCTAGAGATGATAGGGGAAGCAGAAGGGCTAACTAAAACATAGTCTGTGTCTTCAAGGATACTGTAATCTAATAGAGGCACTTACATAAGTAATGAGAATGCAAAACAGAATGTGACATATTAGAAAAATACAGATCATATAATAAAAGGTCATGAGATCCCACAAGAGAAGGGCTGTTCGTATATATCAAGGAAGGCTTCATGAAGTGTTTCAGCTGGGCTATGAATAATGAATAGGATTATATATGGGGAGATAAGGAAAGAGGTCATTTCCTTCTTGGTGGAAAGAACAAATCAGTCCCTGGCACCAAACAGGCCCCAATATATAGTTATTCCACAAATAAACAAGCAAAGGAGCATTGAAAGGCCAAGAAGGGGGCAATCCAAGGCCTTTTGTGCAGCACAGTGAGCAGTTTTGGTGAAAGTAAATATGAAAGGAGCTGCAGCAAAATTGATGTGCGAATTGGGATGGAGCAACAGTTGAGGGAAACCTATTAAAGGGATTGGAGATAGACAGGAGCAAAACCAGAGCTGTGTTTTACTGAGAACAGAACAAGATATAAGAATCAAGGACGCATATCAAAGAAAACAATTAACAAAGTGAACAGACAACCTTCAGACTGGGAGAAAATATTGACAAGCCATACATCTGATAAGGGATAAATATTCAAAACATATAAGGAACTTAACTCCATAAAAGGAGAACAAATAATCTGATTAAGAAATGAGCAAAGCACCTGAATAGACATTTCTTAAAAGAAGACATACAAATGGGTAACAGACACATGAAAATAAACTCAACATCACTAATCAGTACGTAGGAAGATGCAAATTAAAACACAAAGAAATATCACTTCACATTTGTTAGAATGGCTGTTGTCAAAAAGACAAAAGATAACAAGTGTTGGTGATGAAAAAAATCAAAATATCTCGCCCAAAATATACTTCCTTGACATATTTTGAGATGACTGTTCTGAGGGCCTGCAAACAGAAGCACCCCTGCAAACTTGCCTTTTGTAGGAGAGATTTGCATCTGTAGAGAATCTGCATTGATGGAAACAGGTTTTCTCTGAGACTTTTCATTGTCTAGATCTAGGAAAGATTAACTGAGAGTCTGACACCTGTAAAGGTCTGAAAGAAACATTTACCATCTATTCTGTCTGACAGCTGCTACCTGTGAGGTTTCATTTACATCACAAGACCACATTTGCTCGACAGACCTGCTCCTCTCCCCCTCCCATGACCTATTCTGCCACCATAACCTGCTTGGCTATGATCAGGTCCCTACTCTTTCTGCAACCTCAAAATGGTATATAAGCTTCTGAACCCCATGGGAAGTGATAATCACTTTGTGCTTCTCCCCCATGTGCATGTCAATAAATCTGTATGCCATTTCTCCAACTAATCTGTCTGTTGTCAGTTAATTTCCCAGCAAACTTTCAGAAGGCAAAGGTAAAGTTTTATCATGCCTCCTAAGAAAAGGTTGTGGAAAAAAGGAAACCCTTGTTCCTAGGAGTGTAAATTAGTACATCATATAGAAAACAGTATAGAGTTTACTTAAAACTAAAATAGTACTAACATATTATCCAACAATCCCACTACTAGGTATGTTACAGTAGTTACGTAGTCAGGCATGAGCAGGGCAGGAGAGGCACCCCGCACCGGGAATCTCAGGAGACTATCAGGTGATGATCAGGTAGTTGTTAACGGTCTCTGTAAAATAATAATTGGTCACAGCCGGCAGCAGAGAAAGGCGGGCTTCCAATAGACAGAAAAAACCTGGAAGTGTTGACCATAAGCTTCCCGATCTCAGGAGTTGGGCGAGTGGACTCAAGCATGTGCATTAAGAGGCAAAATGGCAGAGTTTCACTGCTAAATGACCTTCTTCTAGGAATGCTAGACTGGTGAGGAAAGAACACCTCAAGTGAGCATGTGGACGATTCCAGTAAACACAATGCGCATGCATTCCTCCCTTCCCAAGCACTAGTAGGCCACTGTGCATGTGAACAGCCCACCCCAAGGGAAGAATCGGGGAGAAGGAATGCAAGACCGTAGAAGTATGCCAACATATAAAACCCCAAGTCAAAGTTCAAACAGCACACTTAAACTCTCAAGTTGCCCCCTTGGCCCTCTTCCAAGTGTACTTTACATCTTTTCATTTCTGCTCTAAAGCTTTTTAGTAAACTTTCACTCTTGCTCTAAAACATGCCTAGGTCTCTCCTTCTGCCTTATGGTGCTCAGTCAAATTCTTTCTTCTGAGGAGGCAAGAATTGAGGTTGCTGTAGACCTGTACAGATACAGATTTGCTGCTGGTAACAGATATACACCCAAAAGAAGGGAAATCAGTATATCAAAGAGATATCTGCACTCCCATGCTTATCACAGTGCTATTAACAATGGCCAAGTTATAGACTCAACCTAGGTGTCCATGAAGGGATGAATGAATGAAGAAAATGTGGTATATATGCACAATGAAGTACTATTCAGCCTTAAAAAGAGAAGGAACTCTGTCATTTCTGACAACATTGGTGAAAATGGAGAACATTATGTTAAATAAAATAAGCTGAATACATAAGGACAAATATTGCATGTTTTCTCTTCTGTGGGATATCTAAAGCAATTGAAGTCATAGTAGCAGAGAGTAGAATGGTGGTTATAAGAGGCTCTTCCACCACAGAATGGGGGGCAATGGAAAAATGATAGTCAAAGGATACAAAACCTCAGACAGGGGGAATAAGTTTGATTGTTTTTAGATCAATTGCAGTCTGATGACTAGAATAATCGAGTTCTATACATTTCAATATCACTAAAAGTACATCTCTAATGTTCTCATTACACAAATGTTAAATATTTGAGGTGATGAATATGTTAATTAGCTTAATTAAATCTTTCCACATTGTACTCAAAGTTCATAACACTATTTTGTATCCTATAAATATATACAACTGTCATTTGTCAATGTATAATACTTCTTTTTTAAAAAAAGGAAATTCTTTAGGTGAAATAGCAAACATACATATACACATGTACATATACATATACATGTATATATACACAGAAGAGCAGAGACAGGTGTGGAAGCCATAGAATGGTGGGGCTTGTTGTACATCTTCCAGAATCACAAAATTTACAGTGATTCAAGAGTTAGTTATTTCCATGAATATTGTCCCAGACTGTCCAGTGGCCCAGAATCTCTTTCTAATTGGCTTTCTAAATTATTCCTGGCAAATATGTATATACATATCTGGCTTTGTCCACTTATGCTGCTATAACAAAATACCACAGACTGCGTGATTTACGAATAACAGAAATTTATTTGCTCAGTTCTGGAGGCTAGGATGTTCAAGATCAAGGTGCCAGCAGATCTAGTGTCTGCTGAAGGCTGTGTCTGCTTCTAGGATGGTAGCTTGTCACTGTATCCTCTGGAAGGGAAAAATGCTGTGTCCTCACTTGGTGAAAGAGACAGAAGGGCAAAAAGGGCCTGGGATGGTGAAATAGCAAACGTATATGTACACATGTACATATACATATACATGTATATAACCACAGAAGAGCAGAGACAGTTGTGGAAGCCATAAGAATAGTGGAGCATTACAATCACTCCTTGTCAAAACCTACCCAAATCGCAATGCATCATCCTTCATCTGGAGTGGGATGCAACATAAAGTGTAATAGAACAGGAAATATGATTCTATTTCAAATGGACACCCAATTGTGAAACAAAGGGCTAATCCATCTGTTATAGTAAAAGCAGCTTATTATCGTCAAAATGGAAACCGAAGAGTAATCATTTCAAGGAAAGAGCTACCAATACCACGTTGAGTACTCATATTTAACCTCACATCCAGGGATAGTGTCAGAGGTGTTTGAATCAGGGCAACTCCATCTTGAATAGGAGCTGGGTAAAATAAGGCTGAGACCTGCTGGGCTGCATTCTCAGGAGCTTAGGCATTCTAAATGACACAATGAGATAGGAGGTTAGCACAAGATACAGGTCATAAAGACCTTCTGATAAAACAGGTTGTGCTAAGGAAGTCCGCTAAAACCCACCAAAACCAAGATGGTGATAAGAGTAACCTCTGATTGTCCTCACTGCTCATTACAATGCATTAGCATGTTAGAAATCACCCTCACCAGCGCCATGACAGTTTACAAATGCCATGGCAATGTCAGGAAGTTACTTATGGTCTAAAAGGGGGAGAAACTCTCAGTTCCAGAAATTGCCCACCCCTTTCCCAGAAACCTCATAAATAATACACCCCTTGTTTAGCACATAATCAAGAAATAACCATTAACATGGCAAACCAGCAGCTCAGGCTGCTGCTCTGCCTATGGAGTAGCCATTCCTTATTCCTTTACTTTCCTAATAAACTTGCTTTCACTTTACTCTATGGACTCACCCTGAATTCTTTCTTGCACGAGATCCAAGAACCCCCTCTTGAAGTCTGGATAGGGACTCTTTTCCAGTAACAATAAGACCACTTTACTGTCGGTGAGCTGCTGTGGTAGACTCCTGCCCCATACCTCCTTTTTCAGAATGTCAGTGTTACGAACCTTACCAAATCCCCAAGCTGCTACATTTATATGCAAGGAGATCTTTATAAATGAGTTTTTAACTAAATAGTTATAATACAATGATGCAATGTATAAAATATCTTTTATCTGGTTAGTTTATTATAATGGCATCTTTTAAAGACTTACCCTCATTTTACTCAAATCAATAACTGATAAGATAAATATATGAAAATATCTTGAAATGTCATAGAGAAACCTGCTGTATTTCTTTTATATCTGATGGGCAGAAATATGTAGATTTACAATATCAGACAAGTAGCCCTGCTATTTACACTTATGGTAAAATTGTGCATTAGCTATATCTGCTTTTAATGCATTTTCAGCTACATGTTCTAAATTATAAACCTTTGAGGAAAGGACAGTAGGTCTTTTGTGAAAATCTAACAAAATTAAATAATGTAAACAAAAATAATATAAAATATGTATAGGGTAAATTATGATGAGAACATGATTTCACAACAAGTTTGTTACATAATAAAAGCACAATTTTAAATTTCAAAGTCAAGTTGACCATCACAAACACACCCCACAGTCAAGATATTTTCCATATAAGCCTACATTTTAACAATCCCAGTGCCAGATTTCCAGTAGGATGGGTGTCACCTTTTCCTCTAGCATGTATACTAATAACAATTTGTGCTTGCTTTCAACAGCTTTTCAGGAAAGGATGCTCTTCATAAAGCCTTTAGAGTAATTTCTCCTATTTGCTTTCTTACTGTTTATTTCAGCAGAAATTATAACCCCTTTAATCCTGTCCATAGAATATAATACTCAACCTGCTCTAATGCTCAGTTCTGTATAGCTCTGTATAGCTCTGTAGCTTTGCGAAAATCAAACAAAACAAATCAATTTCAGCCTATAGTAATCACCCTATGTATGTATGTATGTATGTATGTATGTATGTCAGACTTTTAAACACAGTTTTCCAATATTTTTCTGAGATTTAAGGAGCAACTTCAATGGCTACAAATCCTCTCAGTAGAGAAATATTCCCTATAATATAACACATCCTCAGAAGAGTCAAAAATTGGACTGTGGGATTTTAGTTTATTTTTACTAAAAATTAATTTATAAATATCTATTTCTGAGGTTTGAATTTATGTCTGTTGATATTTTAATAGGAACAAATGTCTATAGCATAAATATATACATTAACCTTTTTTACAATGTATATGTCTCAAAGTAAACCAGTATTTCCCATGTATATATTAACAATTTTTATATGAAAATTATATAAAACTACCAGTTAAACTATTTTAGCAACCAGATTAAAAATGTAGATGAAAAACAAAATTCAAAAATTTATTTCATTCAGATTCAATATGTTGCCATAGATTGATACACAAATTAGTACTTGACTATACTGTACAAGAGGCAATGATTTTTATGTAAATGGTAAATGTTTACAAGAGTATTTTTTATTTGACCTCCTTTGCAATATAGACTTATTTGGGGGAATACTCAGAAACATAGAAAATTAGTAGCAACTTCTAACTTTGTAAGTCATTTCTTAGGCCTGACCCACACATTAGCTCACCCAGAAAGCCTGACAAAATTTTGTTAGCTATGTTGTCATGCCACAATTGTAACATTACCAAGTTAACATAAATGATAGAGGTTATATTTTCATTTTTAGGTTGATTAATTTAGCAAATATTTATTGCAAAACCACTAGACTTTTGTTAGGAGACTATTTTTAAAAGGATGAGGTTGTCCCCATCCTTGTAATTTTATTAATTTATATATATTCATTCAGTACAACTATTGCTTCAGCACCTCTATGTTTCAAGCAGTGGTTTGGATAGGTAGGGTCACCATGGTGAACCAAAAGGGAATAGTCCCACCCTTAGTGCTATTTAACACAAATGTGTATGAATCTTTTCACATAAAATACATGTGTCAAAATGAAGAGTACATGTATGTAAGTAAATATGCCAAGAAAGATGAAATTTCCCTAAGGTAACTCTAGAGTACTTCCATGTGGATGTTGTGGGTACAGAGGGGGTTAGTAATAGAACTACAAAACGAAGCCTGTTAGAATATATGTCCTTCAGGGGATGGGCAGGGAGGATTCCATGACCCTTGACAATACTTCAGCCATAGCACCTCCCTTGAATCTCTTTTACTTTGTGGAGGTCCACGCGAGATTTCATTTGCAAAAATATTCTGCTGAAGGAACAACAACAACAAAACGCTTTGAAAATCACTGACCTAATTATTGTGCTTCATTTTATTCCTTAAACTTAATGAGAAACTACTTTAAAACTAGTACAAATCCTTTGATGTTCTCAGTGAACGAAAGTTTTAAACTGGCTTCTATTTAAAAATTGGATTGGAAATGATACTTTTCTCTAGTTGCGTTTTCGAGACACATCTCACTACATTAGAAATCCCCATTCATTTCTTGCATGCCTCTCACACCCGGCTCCAAGAAGACAACTGAGTCTTCTTTTCAGAGATGACATTCACGCATATAAAGATGAACGTGGGCCAGATGATTCTGCTCTCTTAACCAGAAGTGACTGAAACTGGGTCAATCACATTTTTTTCTCCTAGAAATTTGCAATTATGACTCACAATTTTTATCAATTTCTAAGTGCTTGGACAGAAAGACAAAACACTGCAACAGTCATTTTATGGCATAAACACAGAGAAATAGAGAAGCAGGTTTGCAGTTAAAAGCAAAAAAAAAAAAAAATGACAGAAACATACAGACAAATGCAGAAATGAGTGGCCATGAGGCTCTGGAGAAGAAGGGTCAACTTTATTTCCCAACATTGAGGTCTTGGACTCCCGTGCCTCGTGAGACACAGACGAAAAGTGAATTTCTGTTTCTTTCATCTAGAATTGCTAACACATCCACTCTCTGTAGTTCCTCCAGTTTCTTGGTACCTTCACTGTCCCAGATTTTCTTTCCTTTTTGTTTTTACTCAAGTAGAGTAAGTCTAATCTCTAAAGTCTATAGGTACAAATAGGGCTTCATTAAAGGTAATAAGCTAAATTTGCAGGTGTTAGTTTCCGTCTACCTAGCTGTAAACATCTCCAGCTCCTGGGTCCCACCCCGAAAGGTGTCACAGGTGAGCTCATATACCGTCTTGTTATCTTCTCCCACTCTGATCCCTCTCTGGGATGCCTGCTGCCTTCACAATCACCTAAGGGTAAGGCTTCAAAGCCACAGCCAGCACCATGGTCAATGCTCAAGGAATGACAGCAACGTCTGTCTCTATAGTTGGATCTGTACTTGGTGTGCAATTTCACTCTTTCCATTCTCTGTTAAACCCACTTCCGTTAAACTTTCACCCACACTTTTGATGTTACTGCACAGGTGGCTTTGGGATACAAACAAAGTCTACTTTCTTCTCACACAAATTGAGAACACTTTCTCAATTGCACATTTTAACTTAAAGTTATGAAGCTACCATTCAAAAAGACTGAAATCTCTTACTTATTTTATGCATATATAATAAATTCTAAACCTGAACAGAGTCTTCCCTAACACACAAATATCAATGCTAAAATTCTGAGTCTTAAACACTTTTATACGACATTCTAAATATTCTTGAGGCTGAAGGATGCACACCCATTAAGGAAGATAGTTGCCATCCCAATAAACTGAGATTACTTTAACCAGGGATTTGGTGGAAAAAATGAATAGACAGGTGAATGAATAGGTATGTGTGTGTCAAGGCATCATTTCTTGATATTAACAATCCAGCAAATAACTGAGACACATAGCTACATGTTGCTGCATTCTTCAGCATCCTCAGTGAGCAAAGCTGCTGGTAAAATGTCCTCATTTTCTATACTGCACATTATCTATGCCCATGTCTCCTAGTTATCTTACTTAATACAAATCCTTCAGCTTTCTCTCCCCGAGGCAAGGTCCACAGCACCATACTCACCAAATAAGAATGAATCACTTGCTCCTCTGTGCTACTGGAATATGTTGTTTATGTCAGCACATTCCACTTCGAGCAATGTATTTACTTGAGTTTATGAGATATTCCTCTCTGAACCATAAGCTTCTTAATTAAAGGGGCTTTTCCTTGCTTATCTTTTTACCCCAAAATGTGTCATGAAAACACATTCATTTAGTAGTAGCTTATAATATGCACACATATATTTGAATTATAATGCTTTTATGCTTAGTGTTTAATAAGCAAAAAACAAAAAAGGTCTATATGTGGATTCAGACTATTGATCAGAAATGAAGTGCAGAAGCTTGGAATAGTTAAAATGATGACCGTGAAATTTTGCATAGGCAAGTGGTCTCCAATAGAAGGGAAGCACAGTACAAGACTAAAAGCATGGTCACTAGATTGCTTGGTTATGAATCTTAACCCCTCTATTTACTAGCTGAGGGACCTACGTAAGGTACTTAACCTCTCTGTGAATCACTTTCTTATTCCATAAAAGGGACCTAATACAAGCCCCTAGTTCACTGGATGACTTGAGGATTTGAAGAGACAACACATGCAAAGCTTTCAGAGTAGTACTTAGAGAAGGCATGCCACCGCACAGAATACACCATAGATGATGACCTCTGTGGCCACTGAGAGTGAATGTTCTATAAATGCTATTGATTATTACTATTATATTAATACATATCTGTTCTCTCATCCTCTTTATTATGAAGTAAAATAAGTCTAAATTATTGAATGCAAAAGAGAATATGGGCAAAAAGAAATCTTATCCTAGAAAACAACATTCAAGGGCTCTTGACACCTATTTGTCTCATAAGTTTCCAGGAATCAGAAAATATCATAACAACAAAACAGTAACAAAAAAATGGTGAAAGAATTCACATTTTTACTAGAAAGTCAACAGTGCATAATATATAGCTTTGGGTCCTCAAAACTTGTTTATTAAATAAATAAATAAATAAGATATAATTTTTCTAAAGACTTAAGAAATACTAGAGCATGTAAATGTCTAATCTTTCGATAAAAAATTTAGATTGTTTACATTCCTTTCATCCTTCTAGATTTTTCCCAGAAGTACTATATATTTTACTTGAAATACAAAGACTCAGAATAAGTTGACTCTAAGCAAACCTTAGGCAGTGATAAAACTAAATGAAGTAATGATTGAGGATGATTGAGGACAAGTAAGAATTAATGAATTAAGTGCCAGTTTATACATATGAAGGGCTGTTTCTTCAAATTTCCTCTAAAATTTAAGTTCACTATGGAAATTTTCAATATCCCATGTCACTCATGGCTTTTGAAAATCTAGATGCTCAAACTCCATGGCTTATTTGAAATGTAAACCTTCTATGATTCAAGAGGCCAGCATTCAATTATCCCAATAGTGGGTCAAATAGCCAAAGGAAATGAATATCTCTGGTTACATACAATGCTGCTTTAGTGGAGAAGAGCAACTTAATTATGATACATGTATTACCAAATTTTACCCGAATCCTAAGTCTTGGTCCTCATTCATTTAACACACATTTCTTTATGTTCTCTTAATGCAGATGATTACTTTTTGGAGCCAACCTAATTCTTATTAACAAAAGCTGCCAGTATTAAGGAAGGATGTTTCTAAATATGTATAACTTCTTCCTAGAATAGAAAAAAAAAAAAGGCAAGCAGGCCAAGCTTTGAATTCTGCATTCACCTGTTGAAGGACCTTAAGCTAATGATTAAATTTGTCTTAGTCTATTTTTTTATCTGTGAAAGGAGAAACACCACCACCCAGTGATAAGTAAGATAATTAATGCAATGCTTCATCTTCAATATAACATTAGCTGTTATAATTTCTTGAATGATCATTCCTGATTCAGAAAGTTTAGAGAAAAAAGCCACATGCAATACAGTTCTACGCATGGACGGGTAAGAAACATTTTCTCTTCCCTGATCCAGTCACCAATACCTGTTTAGTTAGGAGGATATCAGAGACACCCATGAAAATACCAGGTAACCCTTAGATCTCTGCTTCTGCTGAATTCTAGCTTCTATCCTTGGATATATGGTACTAACTGACTATCTTCTAGGTAACTCCCATCAGGGTGAAAAAAACATGCATAGAATCTCAGAGTTGGAAGAGTTTCAGAAGGAGATATAGGGTAGTTCCCTGCACTGAGGTGGGAGGACACGTAAATTATCTGAGGCGATGGCTATCTAGTCCTACTTTTGAAAATCTCTAAGGATTAAACTTCTCCATATTCCTTGGTTACCTGTTTCAGTGTTTAATCCCTTCTTTATACTTATGTCCATCTTTATGGCCAACTGAACTTTTTCTCTTGCTACAATTCAAAAGCATTTCCTTTCATTTGGTCTCCTGTGGAAGTAAAGAACATCTGTTCTGCATCTTCCCTATAATGACCTTTCAAATATTTGAAGACAGTTAAATCGCCCGTTCGTCTTCCCTTCTCCAATTTAAACAGTCCTGATCCCATTGAGCCCTCCCTTAGGAGCTAGTCCCCATTCCTTACATCACTTCTGCTGATCTTCGCTGGACCTTCTCCAGAGTCTCCATACTCTTGCCAAACTCAAAGACCAAAATCGAACACAGAAACAATGCCAAATAAAGCACAGAGATTACTTTTCACTTCTGTATCCCTCTCTTGATAAAACATTCCAAGTGAAGTGGTGTGCTTTCCCTTTTTTTCCAAAAATATAGTGCTCTTTCTAAGTCTTGCTTTGTACTCATGTATGTTATCATCTGGGATACTTTTGTCCAAGGCTCATATCAGATTTCAGGTGCTTCAAATAATTCCTGTCAATAATGATCAAATTTGGAAGTGCACTGCTTCAGAGCATTTTTCTACCGTCTGTAGAAGTTAAAACAGTAAAGCTGTGAAAACAAAATAAAAATCCACGAAATCCATGAAATAACCACCAATACATCTTGATGACATTTTAAAAACATGTCTTCTTCATGATATGTATGTGGAAATTCATTTTTTGTCTAATTCAAGAATGATATAATCTAACAAACTTTGTAGGAGTGCTTTATGACCAAACAAAAGCAACAACAAATAAAAGGCTAAAATGTATGGGAAACTTTATCAATACATTTGTAAAAATGGTGAGTCCCAGTACATTTTAAATCTATTTTGAATTCTATAATTTTAATTTGTACTCTAATATACTACACATTACATATTTTCTGACACCTGCATTAGTTTAAATACTTGAATGTTTTTATCTAGTGATACATTTCTGAGTGTTTTAGGGTTGCCAATAACTCAAATATTTTAATTTGACCTATTATAAATAATAATATTTGGAACCAGCTAAAATTTGTCATTTTTTTTCTTTTTCTGTTTACCTTCATGAAGATACCTAACAATGTACAAATTATCAGTTCACAAACAAGTTAAGTCAGAATTATATAGTCTCCTAACAAATATATTTATTAGATGTGTACATACACACACATGTATATATACACACACACACACACACATATACATTTTTTTTTTTTTAGAAAGAGTCTCGCTTCAGGCGCCCAGGCTGGAGTGCCGTGGTGCTATCTCAGCTCACTACAACCCTACTGCCTCCTGGACCTAAGCTATTCTCCCACCCCAGCCTCCCAAGTAGCTGGGACTACAAGCACACACCACCAATACCTGGCTAACTTTTCAAGATACCACTTAACCATTTTATTGCTTAGGAATGCAGAAACTCAAAGATATAAAAATAAAAATGTTACAATGATTTGGAAAAAAGACAGCAAAAGTTATATTTTCATTCTAAAAATTCAATTTTTAAAAAAGCAAGTAATTTTCTTGCCCATTTCTCCCATTTACACCAGAGCCCTTCTCGGTGTCCACCATTCTCATCCATTTTCTCAAATGGCAGTACAGAACCTAGGGCATGTGTGGAGAAGAGGCCAGTATGCCCATGTCTGACTTACTCCGTGACTCCCAGTAATCTCATGCCCAAGTTAATTTCACATTCTGACTGTCAAAAGCACCTTAAATAAAACAAAAAGACAAATTAACAACTGGGAGAAACAACTTGAAATATAGGTAACAAAAAGTATAAATAAAATGTTCCTCCAAATAAAAAGGAAAAGCACAAATAACAGAGTTTTTAAAAGGGCAAAGGACATGAACAGGCTTTTCACAAAAGAGAAACATGAATGATCAATAATCCAAGAAATGACCAAATGACTGAAAAATCTTCAATCCAACATATTTAGTGATAAATAAGAGCACAATGAGAAAGTACTTCTAAAATAGTTGAATGGCAAAAATAAACCAAATTAGGACAAGTACTAGGATGTAGAGTCAAAAGATATTTTATTAATTGATGTTAGGAGGGGAAATTGGTTTAGCTACTTTGAAAGTAAGGATAACTATTCATATAATACTCTACAACTGATATATTCCAGTGTACGGCACATGCCCAGTAGAAACTATTGTGTATGTGCATTAAAGAACATGTACATGGCAGTACCGTTCACCATGGAAAAACCTGTAAGAAATCCAAATATCCATCAACAAGAAAATGTAAGACTCCATGGTAATACATTCAATAGAATGTTATACAGATGGCCAAACAAATAAACAATAGCAGCACAAAATAATGTGAATGATTCTTAGTAATTAAATGTTACATGAAAAAGTAAGTCCCAAAGATTACATCTAGTACTATCATTTCTTTTTAAAGTCAAAACAACTAAAATTTAAAATATACTTTTTAGGAACACTTATAAATACAATAAATTTTATAAAAAGGAAAGTAAGAGGATAATGAACACAAAATTCACAATGTTGGTTAATTTGTGGAGGTAAAAATGGCCCCAGTTATTTTTAAAATGTGCTCAATTTTTCATGCACATTTCCCTGTATCTACACCTTTCGCAAGATAAATTTTCAAGTTATCTTAAAAAGAAGTGGAATCTATTTGTTCACCCTTTGCATCAGGGCTAGCCTTGTGACTTGCTTTGGTGAACAGACTCATACAGAAAGAATAGGGTTCCAGTTCTAATCCCAGGCCTTTCTCCATTAGATCCCTGCCTCTGCCAGAAGAACATCTCAGGCTAGCCAGCAAGAAGTTTGGAGGTCATATGGAGCAGATTTGAGTCATCCCAGCCAAAGCTATTCCAGAGCAGGCAGCCCCAGCCAACTCACAAACTGATCACAGACTGCGGAATAAGCCCAGCCAAGATCATCTGAGCCAGTTCTACGGCAGCAGGACTGAGCCCAGCCAACCCATACACTTGTGAGCTGAATAAACGGTGGTTGTTCTAAGGCACAGAGTTTTGGGGTAGGTTTTAATGCAACATTTTCATGACAGTAGGTAACTGATACGCCTTGGGTTGAAGTAGTCAGGGCTATACTCTGCTTGTTTTTATTATTTTGTGTTCTACTGGATTTTTTTTTTAACCTATACTTTCATTCATTGACATTGCTTGAAAATTTTTATTTATTTTGTTTTATTCCATCTCAGTGATAACAGCAGTTAATTTAACCTCATTGCCCTACTATTGCTTATATCTTAAGAATATTAACCTAGAGTAATATAAAATTTTGCTATTTTGGTTTAAAAAAACATGTAGATATGGTATTGCCCAGATTTTGGAAACATACAGAGCCCTGCCACTAACTGTTTGATTTTAGGTAAGTTGTTGCTTATCTTGTCTGTACTTCATTACTATCACCTATGTGATGGGGATGAGCATACTTAACTTTCAAGGTTGTTGTGGGAGCCAAATAAGATGCTTATCCATAGCTTTGACACAATAGATAATCAACAAGTTGTATATTAATATTGTGAAAGGTTTCACTAGTATTGGACTTTGAAATTTTTTTTGACTTGATAGATGTAAATGATATCTAACATTAAGTTTGCACTAGGGGTCAGGCACGGTGGTTCATACCTGTAATCCCAGCACTTTGGGAGACTAAGTAAGGTGGGACAATCTCTTAAGCCCAGACGTTTGAGACCAGCCTGGGAAACAGAGTGAGAGCTCATCTTTACAAAAAGTAAACAAAATGATCTGTGTGGTGGCATGGGCCTATGGTCCCAGCATAGGCTGGGAGGATAGGTGGCTGAGGTGGGAGGATTCCTTAGGGCCCACAGTGAACCATGATTATATCACTGTGCTCTAGCTTGGGTGACAGAGTGAGCCTTGCCTCAAAAAATAAAAATTAAACTTAAAAAAGTTTGTCTTAGGAATGGATACAGTATGAATCTGACACCCACTAAGAAATGTAAAACTTCAACCAACACCACATAGGCTCTGTAGAACTAGGCCTTTGACATTTTGAAGCAAATGTATAAAGTCCATTACATACTCGTTTGACACTTTGGAAGCAAAATTTGTACAAGGTTTATTAAATAATCTGCCTGCTGACCATACCCTAATCAATATACTAACATTCTTATTTCTATCAAAAATCATTCCTCTTTGGTCTTGTGTGGGACATTAGGTTTTCTTGTTGTTCTGTTTTGGAGTTTTATTCAACCATGACATGATCTATCCTGAGGAGTAGGTACAGTAAAAATATAACCCATAATGCTATCATTTTCTATGCGTTAATAATAACACTGTGTGAGTTGATATCATTAATAACTACTGTTAGGGCTATATCTAATAACTATATCAGAAACAGCTAACTTCTCAGGAGCTGAAAAGGGACTCTAAAATGAAGAAAAATCATGTACTCTTCAGAAAATTATACAATCTATTTCATCTAGTGAGTTTTAGAATCAACTCGTTTTATATTCATATTCCTTGTATAAATTGTATGCTGGTTGGGATATTTGAAGCACTGCTACCAATTTAGATATTTGCAGAAGGATACGCTTAAATACTAATATAGTAATAATACCAAAAAATATATTAGTATATGTACTAATATAAAAACCATAAGAAGTACTCCATTCTAAATGTGCAAATATGCACTTAATGTGTTTTTGCTCTTTTCCTTTTTTAAAATTACAAAATGAGAGAACATAAGCATTATACATGCAAAATACATTCTGAGATAAAGTCAATTATACATTTAAGTGACCCTAAAAGTTATTAATGAATATTTAAAGATTTAATGGGAAATGTATCATTATTACCATTTCATAAAGAGAAAATCAAAAGCATACAACATTCCTGCAAATTATATTTAAAATATCAAGAGAAAACAAAGTATTTAGTCATGATCTAGCACCACACAGTATTAGAGTTTTGTAATCCACATCTGGAGTCTTCTTAGGCTCATCTAAACGCTGATTCTTGACACTACTACAGGTAAGACACGGCATCAGTCTACTTAGAAGAACAGAAGACACACTGCTAACAGGCTAGTGTCTGGTATTTTTTCCTGCAGAAGTTCTTGCAGCTCAGGTGCAAAGAAATGAGATCCATATTGGGCAGGTATAGAAAGTGGCAATGTTCAAAGCCTCATGTCCCACAATTGTCCATACCTCCTACAACAACTCTAGTATAATTTCCAGGTTCTACTAAGAGACATTTGTTTGACGATATATTTCAGTATGTAACGG
>NW_012108141.1:6694444-6696642 GCF_000951045.1 Mandrillus leucophaeus | reverse complement strand
CCAATATTGTCAGGTGGCACTCAGTGCTTATAATTTTACCTTAATATTGTTTGGTCATATGAATTCTATGACTGAGAATACATGGAATAATGTCTAAGCAAGAGGCTACAATCTGAAGATAGATTATACATCGCCCAATTTTGTTATATGAGGCAAGAGAATATTATTAGAAATCCAGAGCAGTTTGCTCTGATGTCGGAAAGCTAGAGTCTTCATCCTGCTTCTGCCTTTTATTGGTTGTACAAACTTGCATATAAACTCTGTGCACTCATGTATTAGTTCGTTTTCATGCTGCTAATAAAGACATACCCAAGACTGGGAAGAAAAGGAGGTTTAATTGGATTTACACTTCCACATGGCTTGGGAGGCCTCAGAATCATGGTGGGAGATGAAAGGCATTTCTTACATAGTGGTGGCAAGAGAAAATGAGAGACGCAAAAGCAGAAATCCCTGATAAACCCATCAGATCTCATAATACTTACTCACTATCATGAGAATAGCAAGGGAAAGACCGGCCTCCATGATTGAATTACCTCCCCACTAGGTTCTTCCCACAACACATGGGAATTCTGCGAGATGCAATTCAAGTTGAGATTCAGGTGGGGACACAGTCGAACCATATCATTCCAACCCTGCCTCCTCCAAATCTCATGTCCTCACATTTCAAAAAAAAAAAAACCATGCCTTCCTAACAGTCCCCCAAAGTCTTAACTCAGTTCAGCATCAATCCAAAAGTCTACAGCCTAAAGTCTCATCTGAGACAAGGCAAGTCCTTTCTGCCTATGAGTCTGCAAAATCAAAAGCAAGCTAGTTACTTCCTAGATACAGTGGGGGTACAGGTATCGGGTAAATATTGCCATTCCAAATGGGATAAATTCACCAAAACAAAAGGGTTACAGGGCCCATGCAAATCCAAAATCCAGCGGGGCAGTCAAATTTTAAAGGTCCAAAATGATCTCTTTTGACTCCAACTCTCACATCCAGGTCACAATGATTCAAGACATGGGTTTTCATGGTCTTGGCCATTCTGCCCTTGTGGCTTTGCAGGGTACAGCCTCCCTCCTGACTGTTTTCATGAGCTGTCATTGAGTGTCTATTGCTTTTTCAGGTACACAGTGCAAACTATCTGCAGATCTACCATTCTGGGATCTGGAGATGGTGGCCCTCTTTTCACAGCTCCACTAGGCAGTGACCCAGTAGGGACTCTGTGTGGGGGCTCTGATCCCACATTTCCTTTCCACACTGCCCTAGCAGAGGTTCTCCATGAAGGCCCTGCCCCTGCAGCAAACTTTTGCCTGGGCATTCAGACATTTTCATACATCTTCTGAAATCCAGGCAGAGGTCCCCAAACCTCAGTTCTTGACTTCTGTGTGCCCACAGGCTCAACACCATGTGCAAGCTGCCAAGACTTGGGGCTTCCACCCTCTGAAGCCACAGTCCAAGCTGTACATTGTCCCCTTTCAGCTATGGCTGGAGCAGCTGCGGCACAGGATACCAAGAACACTGGGCCCAGCCCACTAAACCATTTTTACCTCCTGGACCTCTGGGCCTGTTATGGGAGAGGCTGCTGTGAGGGTCTCTGGCATGGACTGGAGACATTTTCCCCATGGTGTTGGGAATTAACATTAGGCTCCTTGCCACTTATGCAAATTTCTGCAGCCAGCTTGAATTTCTCCCCAGAAAATGGGCTTTTCTTTTCCATTGCATAGTCAGGCTACAAATGTTCCAAACTTTTCTGCTCTGCTTCCTTTATAAAACTGAATGCCTTTTATAGTACCCAAGTCACCTCTTGAATGCTTTGATGTTTAGAAATTTCTTCCACCAGATACCCTAAATCATCTCTCTCAAGTTCAAAGTTCCACAAATCTCTAGGGCAGAGGCAAAATGCCACCAGTCTCTTTGCTAAAACATAACAAGAGTCACTTTACTCCAGTTCTCAACAAGTTGCTCATCTCTGTCTAAGACTATCTCAGCCTGGACCTTATTGTCTATATCACTGTCAGCATTTTGGGTAAAGCCATTCAACAAGTCTCTAGGAAGTTCCAAACTTTCCCACATTTTCCTGACTTTTTCTGAGCCCTCCAAACTGTTCCAACCTCTGCCTGTTACCCAGTTCAAAAGTCAGTTCTATATTTTCAGGTATCTTTTCAGCAATGGCCAACTTGACTGGTACCAATTTACTGTATTAGTTTATTTTC
>NW_012108141.1:6689817-6691854 GCF_000951045.1 Mandrillus leucophaeus | reverse complement strand
TACATGTGTACTTTATCACAAATAAAAAATAGAAATTATATTGTGTGTGTATATATGTATATATAATATTATATACTTATATTGCTACAGTTGCTATATCACCATTGACCCAGCAATTTCACTTAGGAGCAATTTTCCTTATCACATAATTATACAATTGAAATAAGCTTTTAAAAGACATATGTAGGTGTAGGTTTTTGTAATGTAATTTTTTAAATCATGTATGTTCAAACTGCATAATTTAAATCATTTACTTCTTAGGCTAGGCCACGGATATCATACACAGGACCCCATTGTCAATTCTGGCTAAACATTAGTGTTGCAAAATAAATGATAAATAATCTTACTGCTACCTTGTTCATATTACATACAAAAACTGGCACTCTCAAGTCTTAAATCAAAAAGTGATTTATCTACTAGTAGTTGAAAACCTAATATTTAACAGGTGCTATGACTGATTCTGATAAGACAGAGGTGAGCAAAGAGAAAAGATATTTGCTCGTATGGAGCTTAAACGCAGTTAAGGAGAAAAACATTGCATATATTAATCAATCAATGCAAACAAAAATATATAAAGTAATGAGACCTCAGAGAAAAATAAAATAGAGCAATGTTGTAGTATGTGACTGGGTGACTGGTTTAGACGAACAGTTGGGAGAACTGATTGAAAGGTGACATACGAACTAAGATCAGAATGACAAGAAGGAGCCAGTCATACACTGATGGAACAGACAGAAGAGCTTTTCAAGCAGAAAGAACAGCAAATACAAAGAGCCTGTGTTAGGAACAGTCTTCATGTTCACAGAGGAATTGAAATCAGAGCTAATAGTTTGTATTGGAAAAAAGGATGAACAAGATTCAAAACAGCAGAATCATTTTAAACTTAGGGATAACAGTCAGAATCCACAAATAAGTTATTTCCTATACTGTAGCTTCTTTGCTTTAAGATTATTTACTGAGCAACTATTTCTATTAAAAGGAAATGTTTTTCAGCACTTATATAAACAGATTTATTTATTGTTGTGAGCTTCTCCCAGGCTACTTAGAGTTAAAACACTTTGAAATCACAGAGAAAAATTTTAAGTTGGAGTTCCAGTTTTTTCTTAGGCTGAGAAAGTTTGTTATCACTGTCCAAATCCAAGGGCAAAAACGTTTTTGCTAACGTTGCAAATTCACTACTTAGAGAGAAAAGCTACCCAAACATACCTGCACCTTTTCAAAACTGATTTAATATTGTGTTAAATAAACATATTAATGACATGGATGTTTAGTCACCAAAAGTTCCATTGCCTGATCTCCTATTTAGAGTGAATTGAACAGGCTACTTAAATTCTGATAAAGACAAACCTGCATTTCATAACATCCTTTTCAAACCCAATATTGTCAGGTGGCACTCAGTGCTTATAATTTTACCTTAATATTGTTTGGTCATATGAATTCTATGACTGAGAATACATGGAATAATGTCTAAGCAAGAGGCTACAATCTGAAGATAGATTATACATCGCCCAATTTTGTTATATGAGGCAAGAGAATATTATTAGAAATCCAGAGCAGTTTGCTCTGATGTCGGAAAGCTAGAGTCTTCATCCTGCTTCTGCCTTTTATTGGTTGTACAAACTTGCATATAAACTCTGTGCACTCATGTATTAGTTCGTTTTCATGCTGCTAATAAAGACATACCCAAGACTGGGAAGAAAAGGAGGTTTAATTGGATTTACACTTCTACATGGCTTGGGAGGCCTCAGAATCATGGTGGGAGATGAAAGGCATTTCTTACATAGTGGTGGCAAGAGAAAATGAGAGACGCAAAAGCAGAAATCCCTGATAAACCCATCAGATCTCATAATACTTACTCACTATCATGAGAATAGCAAGGGAAAGACCGGCCTCCATGATTGAATTACCTCCCCACTAGGTTCTTCCCACAACACATGGGAATTCTGCGAGATGCAATTCAAGTTGAGATTCAGGTGGGGACACAGTCGAACCATATCATTCCACCCCTGCCTCCTCCAAATCTCATGTCCTCACATT
>NW_012108141.1:6659954-6688227 GCF_000951045.1 Mandrillus leucophaeus | reverse complement strand
CACAAGAATAGCAAGGAAAAACAAGCCCCCATGATTCAACTGCCTCCCCTTGGGTTCCTCCCACAACAGTGGGAATTCTGGGAGATACAATTCAAGCTGAGATTTGGGTGGGGACACAACCAAGCCATATCAACTCAGTTTCCCCATTTCTGAAATGGAGAAAATTTCATGTCTATCAAGATGGTTGTGAGCATTAAACAAGTTAAAACATGTAAACTCCTCCCCAGTGACTGACATACATCAGCAAATGATAGTTAAAATACTACTACTATTATATCATATACAAAATACACTCAGTAAACTATCAAACTATTCACTTCCATGAAACTTTATATATCTAATTGCATCTATATCAACATATAGATGTAAAGAGACAGACAATATATAAAGTAAGTAAAACACACATTTAAAAAGTCATAACATTTCAAGTTGGCAAAAATCCAACAAATAGAAGAATTAAATTTTAATTTTAAAAGTCTACTATTTCTATAATGTTAATTACTTTTGAGGATGTAATATATATTCTTTTAACCTCTTACACCAAAAAATGCCTCTGGTTTAGAATGTGTAAGTTATGCCAAATCAAGAAATAAGTCCACATCTGAAAACTGTCTCAACATTTAAATTTTAAAAAGAAATCAAACTATGTAGCTCACTTATAATCACCTTGATTAGAATAAATCTACTACCAGGTTAATGTACACTAAAAAGAATTCATTGCATATTCCCCATCCTTAATAGTAATAACAATGCTAGTAAAATGCACTGTACAAATGTTTAGAACTCAATAACTGAATATTATAAATATAAAATGTACATATTACACATATTATCTCAGTGATTGTTTATAAAAATATGATTGAGGCAAACATAGGTGTTTGCTCTTACGGTGTACTGAGCCAGCTCATAAAAAAAAGAAACAAATTCTGTTTATGCATCTCCTGACATTTCTTCCTATTATTTATTGAGTGCTGGAAATGAACATCTCTAACTCTAAAAGGGGTAAAGGATCACTGTAGTGGGTTTTTATCACCCTTCCCTTAGACCAAATACACGGTTATATTTTAAATAATTTTCCAATTAAACAGAAATAAAAACAAACACAAAAAATAATTTATCAACTAAGCAAATTAATTGAGAATGCTGACAAACTTGGCAGTGATACATAGTGCAATGGAAGACATCTATTGCTCTGTTTACTTATTTTCTCTCAGTAGTGGCTCTAAATATATTAAAAGGCAGAGAAGAGTAAAAGAAAGGAGAGAAAGACATTCTGTGTGTGTTTGTGTGTGTGTGCAGAAAATAAACCATTTTTTAGGCTTTCTAGGCCTAGTCAATTATTTTCTGTTAAATTATAATTAATGCAGTCACCAGTAACTGCAGGATAATTACGTTGTGAAGAATGTTTACTACTATACTTGTAAATGATTGAGTCAATGAATTTATTAAAAATAAGCAGTTTCATGGGCTTGAATTTAGTTTTAATACTTCAGTCCAAATTGTTAAAAATAGCAAGAAGCTAACTGCCAGAGGTTTATTTACATCATACCATTTTTAAATCAGATATTTCATCTAATAACTTGTAATAATCAAGTTAGGACTCATTAAACACAATCTTTATGCTTCTTCCTTAAACTTTGATCTTTAGACAATGTTTTAAAACACTTTTATAATAAAAACTCTCAACAAGTTTGGTATAGAAGAAATGTACCTCAAATACAGCTACATCACATCCAATGGTGAAAAGCTTTCCTCTAATATCAGGAATAAGAAAAGGATGACCACTCTTGCCACTTCTATTCAATATACTTCTGGAAGCTTTAGTCACAGCAATTAGGCAAGAACAAGTAATAACAAAAATTTAAAAAGACATTCAATCAGAAAATAAAAAGTAGAGCTGTCTCTCCTTGCAGGTGACATTTTCTTAAAAACTCTACCCAAAAATATTAGAACTAATAAGTTTAGTACATTTTCAGGATACCAAATTCACATAGAAAAATCAATTATGTTTGTACACTCTAACAACAAACTATCCAAAAAAAAAGAAATTAAGGAAATGATCCCATTTACAATAGCATGAAAATAAAATACACAGAAATAACCATGAGATAAAATATTAGTATCTATATATTAAAAACTATACAACTGATGAAAACATTTGAGAACACAAATAAAAAGATATCACATGTTTATGAATTGGAAGAATTAATATTGTCAAAAATATGCATATTTTCCAACTTGATCCATAAATCCAATACAATCTTTCTCAAAATTCCAATGGAATTTTCACAGAAACAGAAAAAAAAAAAACAAAAAAACATCAAAAACATCGCAAAGTTTCTATGCTGTCACAAAAGACCCCAAATAGCCAAAGGGATCTTGCGCACAAAGAACAAAGCTGGAGGTATCACATCACCTGATTTCAAAATATGCTACAAAACAATAGCCATCAAAATATCATGATACCAGCATAAAAACAGACATATAAACCAATGAACCAGAACAGAAAGCCCAGAAATAAATGCACGTATTTATGGTCAATTGATCCTTGCAGAAAGTGCCAAGAACACACATTGGGGAAAAGACATTCTCTTCAAAAAATGTTGTTTGGAAAACTGATTCTCTGAGTGTGGAAGAATGAAATTAGACCCTTATATCACCCTATATATGTAAAAACCAACTCAAAATAGATTAATAACTTATACATAAGAAACTGAAACTGCAAAAATACTAGAGAAAAACAGGTAAAAACTTCTTGATATTGGAGGAAGCAATAAATTCTTAGACATGTCCCCAAAAGCACAGACAACAAAAACAAAAATAGACAAATGGGACTGCATCAAATTTAAAAAAAAAAAAAAAAAAACCTCTGTACAGCCAAAGAACAACCTACAGAATGAGAGAAAAAATATACAAACCATACATCTGAAAAAGAATTAAGATCCAAAATGTATAAGGAATTCACTCAATCACAAGGAAACAAATAACCCTATTAGAAAATAGTCAAAGGATCTGAATGGATATTTTTCAAAAGAAGACATGTGTATTAGTCCCTTCTCACACTGCTATAAAGAAGTACCAGAGACTGGGTAATATATAAAGGGCAGAGGTTTCATTGACTCATAATTCCACATGCTTGGGGAGGCCTCAGGAAACTTACAATCATGGAGGAAGGTGAAGAAGAAGCAAGAACCTTCTTCACAAGACAACAGGAAAGAGAGCGTGTCAAGGAGGAACTGTCAAACATTTATAAAACCATCAGATCTCATGAGAACTCACTCACTATCAGGAGAACAGAATGGAGGAAGCCGCCCCCATGATCCAGTCACCTTCCACCAAGTCTCTCTCTCGACACGTGAGGATTATGGGGATTACAATTTGAGATGAGATTTGGGTGGGGACACAGAGCCAAACCATATCAACATATAAATGGTCAAGAGGTATAGTCATGCATTACTTAATAACAGGAATACATTCTGAGAAATGTCTTTAGGTGATTTTGTAGTTGTTTGAACATCATAGAGTGTACTTACACAAACCCAGATAGTATAGCCCACCAAACACTTAAACTATATGGTATAGTCTATTGCCCCGAGGCTAAAAACATGTACAGCATGTTACTGTACTGAATACTGCAGACAATTGAACACAATAATAAGTATTTGTGTTTCTAAACATATAAAAGGTACTGTAAAAATGTATAAAAAATGAAAAATGATATACATGTATAGGGTACTTATCATGAATGGTGGTTGCAGGACTGGAAGTTGCTTTCAGGGAGTCAGTGAGTCAGTGGTGAGTGAATGTGAAGGCCTAAGGCATTACTGTACTGTATACTTTATCAACACGGCACTAGGCTACACTAAAGTTATACAAAATTGTTATTCTTTCTTAAATAATAAATTAACCGTAGTTTACTGTAACTTTTTACTTTATAAACTTCTAAAATTTTTTACTTTTTTGTCTCTTTTGTAATACATTTAGCTTAAAACAGAGAAACACTGTACAATTGCATAAAATATTTTCCTTTTTAATATCCTGATTCTATAAGCATTTTTCTATTTTTAAAATTTGTATTTTCTTTTTTGCTTTTAAAACATTTTTGTTAAAAAACTAAGACATAAACACACGCATTAGCATAAGCCTACACAGGGTCAGGATCATCAATATCACTGTCTTCCCTCTCCATGTCTTATCCCACTGGAACGTCTTCAGGGGTAGTAACAGCCATAGAGCTGTCATCTCCTATGATAACAATGCCTTCTTCTGGAATATTTCCTGAAGGACCTGCCTGAGGCTGTTTTACAGTTAATTTTTTTTAAAATAAGTAGAAGGAGTGCACTCTAAAATAATGATAAATAGTGTAGTAAATATATAAACCAGTAAAATATAATCATTTGTTAATATTATCAAGTAGTATGTACTATACACAATTATATATGCTACACTTTTTTTCATTTTTAAGATAGGGTCTGTATTAGTCCATTCTCACACTGCTAATAAAGACATACCCAAGACTGGATAATTTAGAAAAGGAAGAAGTTTAATGGACTCATAGTTCAGCATGGCTGGGAAGGCCTCAGGTAACTTACAATCATGGCAAAAGGGGAAGCAAACACGTCCTTCTTCACATGACGGCAGCAAGGAGAAGTGTCAAGTGAAGGCAGGGAAAAGCCCCTTAATACAGCCATCAAATCTTGTGAGAACTCACTCACTATCACAAGGACAGCATGGAGGAACCACTCCCTTGATCTAATCACCTTCCCCAAGATCCCACCCCAACACACGGGGATTACAATTCAAATTACAATTCAAGTTGAGGTTTGGGTGCGGACACAGCCGAACTGTATTATTCTGCCCCTGGCCCCTCCCAAATCTCATGTCCTCACATTTCAAAACACAATCATGCCCTTCCAACAGTCCCCCAAAGTCTTAACTCACTCTAGCATTAACCCAAAAGTCCAAGCCCAAAGTCTTATCTGAGACAAGGCAAGTCCCTTCCACCTATGAGCCTGCCTGTAAAATCAATAGCAAGTTAGTTACTTCTTAGATACAAGGCAGGTAAAGGCATTGAGTAAACACACTCATTCCAAATGGAAGAAATTGGCCAAAATGAAAGGGCGACAGGCCAAAGAAAGGCCTATAAGGTCGAAAAGGGCTAAGTCAAATCCAATAAGGAAGTCATATTTTAAAGTTCCAAAATGACCTCCTTTGACTCCATGTCTCAAATCCAGGTCACAAAGTCCAAAATGATCTCCTTTGACTCCATGTCACACTGATGCAACAGGTGTGCTCCCATGGCCTTGGGTAGCTCCACCCCTGTGACTTTTTGGGGTACACACCCTCTCCCAGCTTTCTACACTGACTGGCATTGAGTGTCTGTCTGTGGCATTCCCACCATGCCTGGCCAATTTTGTAATTTTTGTAGAGATGGGGGACTCACTATATTGCCCAGGCTGGTCTCAAATTCCTGGGATCAAGCAATACTCCCATCTTAACCTACCAAAGTGCTAGGATTAAAAGCATGAGCCACTACACCCAGCATCTGTGACATAATTTTATATGACTGGCAGCACAGTAGTTTGTTTATACCAGCATCACTACAAACATGAGTAATGCATTGCATTATGACATCACTAGAAAATAAGAATTTTTCAGGTTCATTATAGTCATATGGGACCACCTTGCATCAGTCTGTCATTGACCAAAATGTTGTTACACAGTGTGTGATTATCATGAAAAAGTGCTCGACATCACTAGTCATCAGGGAAAGCAAATCAGAACCACAGTGAGATAACACTTCACACCTGTTAGAATGACTATTATCAAAAAGACAAAAGATAACAAGCTTTGGCAAGTATGCGGAGAAAAGGGAATCCTTGCATACTATTGGTAGGAATACAACTTGGTATGGTCATTATGCAAAACACTATGAAGATTCTTAAAAAATTAAAAATAGAACTACCACATAATCCAGCAATCCAAGTTCTGAGTATACAAGGAAATGAAATTAGCATGTTAAAAAGATATCTGCACTCCCATATTCACTGCAGCATTATTCACAAGAACCAAGATACAGAATCAGCCTAAGTGTCCATCAATAGATGAATGAATAAAGAAAATGCAGGATATATGTGTGTGTTGTGTGTGTGTGTGTGTATATATATATACTCTCTCTATATATATACACACACACATTCTCTCTCTCTCTCTCCCTAATATATATATATTATATATATTAGAGACTAAAACAAAATATATGCAACTAAAACAAAATATATTCAATTTGTTATTCACTCCTCAAATGCCATTCAATTTCTGCTCTGGTCTTTGGTCACTCTAAGCACAGGTCTCTTGCTTGGACTACAATGTTCAACAGCTGAGAATTGCCTTAATTTTTAGTTTCCCAGGCATAGGATCAGAACTGTGATAATGGAGTGTGTTTTAATAAATCCTTAGACTCTTAAAATGGGACTTATGAAAGACTAACTCAAACCCGGAGATGGAATAAGTTGGGTTGTAGGGTGATCAGAAAGTGAAGCTCTAAAGAGAAAAAATTGTTCGTTATTGTAATACTAGATAGGAATGATTAACAGATAATACTGGGTAGAAAATCCAAAAGACAATTCAGATAAATTATTATCTAACCCAAGCCAGCAGTGAATAATAAAGATAATAAATGATCCAGTTGAGCTTATCCCAGGCATAAAAGGAGGATTTCATATTAGAAATTTCTTAAATGTCGTTCAACATTTGATAAAGAAGAAAGAAATGATAAGATCATCTGTCTTATTAAAGAGCATATAAAAAGAAACTTTCCGTGTTAAACACACACAAACACATGTTTGTCATTTCAACCTTCACATCCCTGGACCAGCCTATGCCCTAGGGCCCCCGACCTGTGCAGAGCAGCCTGAACATGCATTCTGTGTCCAGCTACCTCACCCAGCCTCCACCCCCTCCTCTGCCTCCTCCACCACTGCCCCCACGGCCACCACCTCAGCCCTCGCTACCTCCACCCCAGGGCCTGGGCCCCCCTGCACATCCCAATGCTGGTAGGAATGGTGCAGTGAAGGTGTACAGTGCTACTGCACCCCTGGCTGGGAGTGGAACGGTGAAGATCCAGGTGCTGGGGATGCAGACCTACCCACCCTGGAGGTGCCAAACCAGTGTGTGGAGGCTCCAGTATACCTCACCCCTGCAGCGTACAGCCCTGGCAAACAGGGATTCAAACCCAAAGGACCAAACCCTGCCACCCCATGACCAGCGCCACCGGGGGCACTGTGGTCACCTTTGACTCTCCACCAATACTGAAGACCCCATGGGCTAAAGGTGCCAGGGGACTCCCGGAAGCTGCAGGGAAGCCAAAGTCTCAGAAACTCAAGTGCCCATACTGTGACAAGTCATTCATCAAAAACTTCGACCTGTAGCAGCACATCTGAAGCCACACCCATGAGACGCCCTTCCAGTGAATTGTATGTGGCCCTGCCTTTGCCCAGAAGTCTAATGTTAGGAAACACAGGCAGACCCACAAGGTATGGCCTCCAGGACACAGTGGCGGCACCGTGTCTGGAAACTCCGTGACCGTACAGGTCTTGGCCCTGAACCTCAGTAGGCAGGAGGATGAGGAACATACAGGGATGGGCCAGCCCCTGCCGAGCGCGCCACAGCCCCAGGCCTTGTCCACAGCCGGCAAGGGCGAGGGGGCCAAGCCGGAACCCAAGCATGTAGTCCTCATCTACAGCTCCTACTTGTGCCAGTTCTGCCCCAGCAAGTTCAGCACCTATTTCCAGCTCAAGTCTCACATGACCCAGCATAGGAACAAGCAGGTGTACAACTATGTGGTCAAAAGCTGTTTCCCAAAGTTCAACACATTTCTGGAGCACATCAAGAGCCACCAGAAGGAGCTGAGTTACCCCTGCCACCTCTGCGGCAAGGACTTCCCCTCGTTGTACCACCTGGGCGTGCACCAGCACTCCCACAGCCTCCTGCTACAGCACAGCCCCAAGAGGGACAGCGCCATTGACAAGTGTGTCAAATGTATCATCAAATACCCACCACAGAGGCCCTGGAGCATCACCTGCAGACCGCCACCCACAACTTCCCCTGCCTACACTGCTAGAAGGTGTTTCCTTGTGAACGCTACCTGCGGCGTCATCTGCCCACCCACGGCAGCGGGGGCAGGTTCAAGTGCCAGGTGTGCAAGAAGTCCTCCCGGCAGGAGCATTACCTCAGACTACGCTCACATCCACTCAGGCGAGAAGCCCTACAAATGCTCAGTGTGCGAGTCTGCATTCAACCGCAAGGACAAACTTAAGAGACACATGTTGATCGACCAGCGTTTCAAGAAATGCAAATACCCTTTGTCTACACACACAGGCTGCGGTAAGAAGTTCAACCGGCCGGACAAGCTGAAGGCCCACATCCTCTCCCACTCCGGCATGAAGCTCCACAAATGTGCCCTGTGCAGCAAGTCCTTCAGCCGCTGTGCCCACCTCGCCGAGCACCAGCGCGCCCACACGGGCAACTACAAGTTCCGCTGGGCTGGCTGCGTCAAGGGCTTTTTCCGCCACAAATACCTCAAAGATCGCCGCTGTCGTCTCAGCCACCAAAAGGACAAGGACCTGCAAACCCGGCGCCTCACCCGCCCCCCAGAGGATGGCAGCCCCGCGCAGTGGCGGCAGTGGTGGGCGCAAGGTGGTGACCCCCTTGCCTGACCCGCTGAGGCTGGAGGAGCTGAAGGACGCAAGGGCTGGCCTGGTACCCGAGGCGGTCCCAGGCAAGCCACCCTTTGTAGAGCCGGACGCAGTGCTGTCCATTGTCGTGGGTGGTGTGGTGGGTGCGGAACCTGAGCTGGTGGTACCTGGACACGCTCAGGGGCTGGGCTCCAACCTGGCTCTGGCGGAGCTGCAGGCCGGGACCAAGGGCCCATGTGCCATGCTCGCTGTGCCCGTCTACATCCAGGCCTCAGAGTGACGGACCTGGGGTGTCCATTTCCGGGGCAGGCCTGATGCTCATGTTTGGGTCCAGGTTCCCTGGGGGCAGACTGAAGATCCTTCCCAGTGGAAGCGAGCCATCGAGTCACTGGCAGAAATCCTTCTGAATGTCATTCATAAACTTTGGCCCATGGCCGCCTTCTTGTGTCCCCTCTCCTGCTGGAAAGCCCTGCAACATTCTGGGGTCAGGGGCAGGGCCGCCCACAGTTCCTGGGCAGAGCCATGGCAACAGAGAAATGGCGGAAGCCTCAGCAACCCAGCATCCTGCTGGTCTAGGCTGGTAGTTGGGCCCCCTGGAAGAGAAGACAGGGCAGTCCTGCCCACTCTGCCTCCAGGCTGCCTCTAGGTGGGCTCCAGTCAGCTGCTCTTCAGGAGGCCTGCCATAAACTCTTTGGAGTTTATCTGTTGAACCTTTTCAGACAGTTCTCCACAGCGTTCTCCAACAGCTCTGTGATGTAGGCTTTTAGGAGGCACTCAAGTGTCACGGCTAGCTATGAGACAGATCTGGCTTCAAATCCAAGAGTTGTCAAGCATTTGCTGTGTGACTTTGGGCAAGTCACTTCACCTCTCTGAGTCCCGTGTTCCTTATCTGTACCATGGGGCTTACAATACTACTACCTCATAGGGTTGTCCTGGGATCCAGTTTGATGAAATATGCCAGGGGCTTACTCAATAAATGTTGTCGAAAGAGAGAGAGAGAGAGACAGAGGGAAAGAATATGTAGTGTAATTCATATTTCTGTATAAATGTAATCACAATTGTTCTCTAGAAAAGCACATGTTTAAATAAACGTATGAAAACAATAAAACAAAAGAAAATAAATATTCTGGAGTAGTTGTATGTGGATAAAAAGAAATGTAATTGGAAATGGAGATGAAAATGGTTGCCAGAGATTGGAAAGGGATGGGAAATGAGATATTGGTCAAGGATACAAAGTTTCAGTCACACAGAAGGAATAAGTTCTCAAGATGTATGGCACAGCATGGCGGCTTCATTAATAATGAAGTGTAGTATACTCAAAAATTGCTGAAAGAGTGGATATTAATTGTTCTCATCATAAACAATAATAGGGATGTGAGATGATGGGTATGTAATAGCTTGAGTTAATCATTCCACAATGTATACGTATATCAAAACATCACTTTTTATACCCTAAATATATATAATTTTTCAAACGAATGTAAGCAAATACATACAAATATATATATAATTTTTCATGTGTTGATTTAAATAAATAAATAAAAGGGGGATAAAGAGGGAAAACATTTTAAAATAAAATTTAATTAAAAAAGAATCCCGCAGGGACTCAGGGTAATAATGCTATAGAATGAGGAGCACATTTACTCAACTCTATGTTTCTAAGGTGCTTAAACTAAAAAGGGAGTGGGAAGTGGGAGTTGATATCAACTTTGCTTCCTGAAACAAATACAATGAATCCTTCAAAATTCTTGGTTCATGTACTAATTTTTCTGAACAATTTCCTTCCTTCCTTCAATTTACCTCTCCTAAGTCATGCATGAAACTCTTTGTCCTATTTGATCACTAGATAGGTGTTTTTCCTCTCATTCTCTGAAATAGATACTACAGCAAGTCTATTTCTTTCTAGCTTACCCCAGCTCCCAGGAGATCACAAGTAGTTAACAATGTAGACAAAATAAGTTCTTTATGTCAACGATATAACTTGACAGTTTCATTGAAAAATTACAAGTGAAACATTACTAACTTAATGCCAGACTCTTCATAAACTCAAGATTGGCTTCCTAATAGCAACATTATTCAAAATATTTATGAGTAATATAGAAACTACTAAATAATTTTGTTTTTAATTCTCAGCATAGTCCTTACCAGAAAAAATAAAAATAAAAATATATGTCCCTATGCCTACCAATCATCCTTTACATTATATGAGTTAAAAGTTCTGATCCTCTGGTTAGTAGAAAATATGAGCAATTAGGTAGTAGAACAGATTCACATCTTTGATGTATTTGTGTGCATTTGTAGGGACAGCAGGAGATTGTAAGGAATGGCTAAAGGAAGATGTAAAAAATGAAAACAATCCTGGGAGGAAGAATGAGTCCTATCTAGGTAAAACATTTTGAATGAAAGTAAAAGCCAAGCATATTCAATGGTGTCTTAAGCCTTGTAACTAACTATATTATAGAAACCTTGCTAAGATCTTCTACCATATTATATTGAATGTCTCATCAGAGCCCAATCAAGTGGACATCGAAAACAGCACAAGGACAATATTAATTCTTGAAAATCAGTGTCTTCTGAAATTCTAATGAGGGAAAGGTAACAACAACAACAAGAAAATAAAAAACAGATAAAATCATTTGAATGAACAAAAGCACAAACAGCAGTGTCTCTTATGGCTAATGTCAACTTAAGACAATTGTTTAATATAGTTGCTTAACAAATAATAATGAAAGATACATTTTGATAAATACAATTAGAAAATTTGATAGGGTCTTTAAGTGGAAAGCTGCTTTTTTCTTAAACAGCAAGGAAGGTAATCCAAGACTATTGTGATAACGTCAAGACTATTACAATCAAACATTACAAAATTTATTATTGATCCTACAGGTCAAAACAGAGTTGCTCTTTTTCTGTAAAACTTGGTATTTTATTATCTATTAAAATGTTGATGGAAATTATGATTCACTCTGTCATGCTAGGTTCTCACTATACAATTCCTTGAAAGAAAAATTAATCTTAGATGTTACAGTCAGAAATATCTGTGCTTCACCTGCTCAATGGCTTTCTTGTTCTGGGTGGATACTGAATTACGTGATGTAAATATTTCTCTTTCTTTTTTTATTCTTAAACTTTTATTTTATATTCTGGGGTACACATGCAGGTTTGTTCCATAAGTAAACTTATATCACGGGGTTTTAATATACAGATTATTCTGTCACCCAGGTACTAAGCTTAGTATCCAATAACTATTTTGTTGTTGTTGTTCCTCTTCCTCCTCCCACCCTCTACCCTCAAGTAGGCCCTAGTGTCTGTCATTCCCCTCTTTGTGTCTGTGTGTTCTGATTATTTAGCTCCCACTTATAAGTGAGAACATACAATATTTGGTTTTCTATTGCTGCATTAGTTTGCTAATGATAATGCCCTCCATATCCATTTATGTCTCTGCAAAGAATATAATCCAATTATTTTTTATGGCTGTATAGTATTCTGTGATGTATATGTACCACATTTTCTTTATCTAGTTTGTCATTGATGGGCATTTAAGTTGATTCTATATTTTTACAATTGTGAATAGTGCTGCAGTGAATATATATGTGCAAGTGTCTTTATGATAAAATGATTTATATTCCTTTGGGAATATAAATATAAACCCAGTAATGGGGTTGCTGGGTCAGATGGTAGTTCTGTTTTTGGCTTGTTGAGGAATTGCCACGAGGCTTTCCACAATGGTTGAACTAATTTGCAGTCCCCCCAACAGTGTGTAAGTGTTCTCTTTTCTCCACACCCTGTTATTTTTTGTCGTTTTAGTAATAGCCATTCTGACTTATGTGAGATATTCTCATTTGTGGTTTTGATTTGCATTTCTCTAAGGATTGGTGATACAAGTTTTTTTTCATATCCTTGTTGGCTGCATGGATGTCTTCTTTTCCAAAGTGTCTGTTCATGTCCTTTGCCCACTTTTTAAAGGGATTGTTTGTTTTTTCCTTGTAAATTTGTTGAAGTTCCTTATAGATACTGGATAGTAGACCTTTGTCAGATGCATAGTTTCCAAAAATTTTCTCCAAATCTGTAGATTGTCTGCTTACTCTATTGATAGTTTCTTTTGTTATGCAGAAACACTGTAGTTAATTAGGTCTCATTTGTCAGTTTTTGCTTTCATTGCAATTGTTTCTGACTGACAAGCAGTTTTGCTTTCATTGCAATTGCTTTCTTCATCATGAAATATTTGCCCATTTCTATAACCAGAATGGTGTTTCCCAGGTTGTCTTCCAGAGTTTTTATAGCTCCTGGTTTTACATTTAAGTCTTTAATCCATCTTGAGGCGATTTTTGAATATGGGGTGACGAAGCAGTCCAGTTTCAATCGGTTGCATATGGCTAGCTTATTTTTCTCTTTTAAATCTGGCATACATTTTGAACACTAGCCTCAACCTCAGCTTCACTCCATTTCTTCAACCTTTTCTTTCTCTCCATCTTTTAAAATCTTTTTATTATAAGATATACACATTTCTCTTGTCAATTGCCTCAAATTCTTCTGTAGGAATGCAGACTATAGATAGCTGATAGAAGGAAAGAAGACAGTAGAAGGAAAAAGGAACAGGAGGAAGGAAATGTTTTGAAACGATTTCCCAGAAGCATAATCGGGCAGCAGATCATAAAGAACTATGAAGGATGTTCAGACCGAACAACCAGGTAAGGCATTGCAACAAACCAAGTCAATTGGTTTGACTCAATTAGCAATTTATAAGAATAATTTTTAAAATGTATATGTTAAGAGTAATTATAAATAAAAGAATCAGCAAGAGTCCAGTTTTCATTACCAATTAGAATTTTTCATCAAGGAGATTTTGAAGATACTCTAAAATATAAAATCTGTAAGGTCAAAAAGATTATATTATCATAATAAAAATGGCATTTTGGCATGGGAAGTAGAATTCAGTGAAAGAAAAATAATGAGCTATTTTAAAAGGCGTTTTGTTATTGGTTTGACAAAAAATAACAATAAGAAGTAGATATGGAGCTAAAAGCCCAGAAGAACAGACATGCTTGAACATCTGACCGAAGTTAATAGAAGACATAAAAGTGTGTGACATATTAAAGTAGTGAAATATAAAAGAGGTGTAAATGAGAGAAATGTCATTTGGGAGAGATTCAAATTAGTGAGAGAAAAGGAAATGATAAAACAATTATACTAGATATTAGAACATCTAGAAGACAAATAAGAGGCTACAAAGTAATAAAGGCCAAAGAAAGGGAACATTTTAAGAAATGCATAAACTCTCATTAAAAGCAGTAGCAGAGGCCAAGTAAAGTGAAACAAAATCTTAGAAGAGAACTTTTTGCTTACAAAGAGATTGTAGATGCTTACTGAATGAATAAATAAAATTTAAGCAGATAGCTAAAGTAAGAACAAAAATGAGGCCAGGCATGGTGGCTCACACCTGTAAACCCAGCACTTTGGGAGACCAAGGTGGGTGGATCACCTGAGGTCAGCAGTTTGAGACCAGCCTGGCCAACATGGTGAAACCTTGTCTCTATTAAAAATACAAAAAATTAGCCAGGTGATGGCATGCTTCTGTAACCCCAGCTATTCGGGAGGCTGAGGCAGGAGAATCATTTGAACCCAGGAGGTGGAGGTTGCAGTGAGCCAAGATCATGCCACTGTACTCCAGCCTGTGCAACAGAGCGAGACTCCACTACCAAAAAAAAAAAAAAAAAAATTGAGAATCTAAATTATATTCTGAAGAAAATGGTCATAATTTTTTTAAATGTAATTTTATTTGCTCTTTAATTACTAGCAAGCTGTCATCAATATTGGATTTTGTCTATATAGTTTTCTCCGTAAATTTATTTTAAGCTTTGTAAATTTATTTTAGGCTCAAAGAGGCTAGGAGGGAAAAAATATCATGCAAATACTGTTTAAAAGAAAGCTTGAGTGTCTACATAAATATCAGAAAAATCTTGCCAAGAGTGAAGATGATATTGAACAATGATATAGCTCAATTTTATTTCAAGAAGAAATAAAAAATCATGAAGTATATGTATCCAACATCAGAATATCAAAATACATAAATCAAAAAGATAATATTTTAAAAGATACAGGTAAACCTTTAATTATAGTTGGACATAATGATATCCATCTCTAAGTAATAGCTAGAATAAGTAGACAGGAAATCAGTAAGGATACACAAGGCCTGAATAACACAACAAGCAACTTGACTTAATTGGTATTCTAAATAGAATAGCAATTCTAAAAATATACCTACAAGAGGGAATACACATTCAAGTGAACCTGTAACATCAACTAAGATAGACCATATACTGGAAGATAAAGTAAATGTCAATAAATGTAAAAAGAATTAAATCATAAAGAATATAAAACACTCTCCTTCCATAATAGAATTTAACTACAAATTAATATCAAAATGACATTTTGAAAAATTTTCTAACATTTAAAAGTTAAACAACATACTTCAAGAGTTATAAAGGAAATTATAAAGTTTTTTGAATTGAGTGAAAATTAAAATAAACATAGAAATGAAAATAAAAACAAACATCAAACATCAAAATTTGTGAAATCCAACTAAATCAGTGCATAGAGGAAAACATATGGAATTTCAAGTTTGTATAGCAGAAGAATAGTTTAAAATCAATAAACTAATATTCTACATTAAAGCACTAGAAAACAAAAACAAATTAATCACAATGCAACTAGGAAGAAATAATAAAAATAAGAGCAGAAATTAATAAAATAGAAAACAACAAAATAGTAGAGAAAACAATTCATGTTAAAAACCTGGTTCTTTAAGGAGATCGAGACCATCCTGGCTAACACAGTGAAACCCCGTCTCTACTAAAAAAATACAAAAAACTAGCCGGGCGAGGTGGCACGCGCCTCTAGTCCCAGCTACTCGGGAGGCTGAGACAGGAGAATGACGTAAACCCGGGAGGCGGAGCTTGCAGTGAGCTGACATCCGGCCACTGTACTCCAGCCCGGGCGACAGAGTGAGACTCCGTCTCAAAAAAAAAAAACTGGTTCTTTAAAAAGATCATTAAAACTGATAGATTAAAAATGACCTAGTAATATCAGGGATAAAAAATGAATATCCCTACAGATTTTACTACATATATTAAAATGATAACAAGAGATTAAGAATGACTTTATGCCTATAGATTGATTAGGTGAAATGAATGAATACCTTGAACAATACAAACTACAAACATATTTAGAAAGAAAGAAAGAACCTGATATTCCCTATTATCTATTTTAAAAATAGAGTTTGTAGTTATCATCCTTCTCTCCAAGAAAACTCCAGTGGTAGAAGGCTTCACTGGTGAACTCTACCAGTCAATTAAGGAAGAAATAATATCAACTCTACAAATTACCAAAAAGTTAGAAGAGCAAGTAAAACATCCTAAATTATTTCTGAAGTCAGAATTACCCTGAAACAAAATCAGAAAAGGCCTTACAAAAAGACTAAAGACAAATACATAAAATGAATGAAAAAAATAAACAAAACGTCAAAATATTAATTAATTACTTAATTAAGTGGATGTAAAAATTCTCAACAAAATAGTAGCAAACTTAATCCAACATTACATATACAACATGAGCAAACTGGGTTTCTCCCAGGAATGCAAGATTGGTTAAACCTTTGAAAAATCAATCAATGTAAATCACTTTATCAACAAACTGAAAGTAAAGAACCTGAAAAACCATAAGATTATTTCAATAAACAGAAAAATATCTGACAAAATTTAACATCCATTTATGTCAAATACTCTTGGTAAACTAGGACTAGTAGGAGACATCCTCAAACTGATAAAGAGTATCTACAAAAAAAACCCACTACAGCTAACATATTTAATAATGGGAATGCCTTCTTAAAATTGAGAAAAAAACAATAATATCCCCTTCTCTACTTCTATTACACATTATCTTGGAGGTTTTATGCAGTGCATTAAAGAATGAAAAATAAATAATAATAATAAAAGTATACAAATTAGATATAGAGAAATAAAAGGTTTAATTTATGATCTTCTGCATACAAAATCACACAAAAAGTAGCCAGTAGAACTGATAAGTTTAAGAAAGTTGCATGATGTAAGGTTAACAGAGAAAAATCTATTTTATTTCTATATACTATCAATAATCAATTAGAAAGTGACTTTTAAAAATTCTATTTCCAAGAGCATTAAAAAAATGAAATTTCTAGGGACAGACATAACAAAATATTTACAAGATACTGAAAGTTACTGATATGATTTGGCTGTGCCCTCACCCAAATCTCAACTTGAATTGTATCTCCCAGAATTCCCAGGTGTTGTGGGAGGGGCCCCCGGGGACATAATTGAATCATGCTATTCTTGTGATAGTAAGTCTCATGAGATCTGTTGGGTTTATCACGGGTTTCCACTTTTGCTTCTTCCTCAGTATTGTCTTGCCACTGCCATGTGAGAAGTGCCTTTCATCTCCCAACATAATTCTGAGGCCTCCCCAGCCATGCGAAACTGTAAGTCCAATTAAACCTCTTTTTCTTCCCAGTCTCAAGTATGTCTTTGTTAGCAGCATGAAAACAGATCAATACAGCTACAAAACATTGATGATAGAAATAAATAAAACCCAAATAAATAAAGAGATTTACAGCATTCATAGATCAGAAGACTCAATATGTTAAGATGTAATTCTCTCTAAATTGATACCTGTTTTAGCAAAATCCTAGCAGGCTTATTTGTAGGAATCAACAAGGTGATTTCTACAAATTTAGGTGATTCTAAACTTCAAATGGAAAAGCAAAGGAACCAGAATTTTAAGCAATTAATAAAAAAAAGTTTGAGGACTCATGTTACCTGATTTTAAAACTTAAAGGCAATGTGATGTTGGCATAAAGATAGACATATAAATCAGTGGAATAGAATAGAAATCCACAAAAAATAGACAGGTACATACACAGTCAAAGAATTTTCAACAAAAGTACCTAAAAAATTCAATAGAAAAAGAATAGTCTTTTCAATAAATAGTGCTGAAACAATTGGATATTTAAATTAGAAAATAAAAAGCCTTGACCCTTACCTAACAAAATTTACAAAATTAGTTTAAAGTAAACTATTAATGCAAACCTAAATGTGAAACCTAGAACTCTAAAGTTTTAAGAGACAATATAGGAAAGATACCTGTAACTAGGAATTCAAATAATTCTTACACAGGACATGAAGAAATACACACATGCATGAATCATAAAGAAAAACTGATAAACTGGGGTTTATCAAAATTTAAATCCACTCTTCAAAACACACTTTTTTAAATTAACTTTAAGTTCTAGGGCACATGTGTACAATGTGCAGGTTTGTTACATATGTATACATCTGCCATGTTGGTGTGCCCCACCCATTAACTCATCATTTACATTAGGTATATCTCCTAATGCTATACCCCCCGGCTCCCTCCACCCCATGACAGGCCCCAGTATGTGAAGTTCCCCATCCTGTGTCCAAGTGTTCTCATTGTTCAATTCCCACCTATGAGTGAGAATATGTGGTGTTTGGTTTCCAGTCCTTGTGATAGTTTGCTCAGAATGATGACTTCCAGCTGCATCCATGTCCCTACAAATGACATGAACTCATCCTTTTTTATGGCTGCAGAGTATTCCACAGTTTATATGTGCCACATTTTCTTAATCCAGTCTATCATTGATGGACATTTGGGTTGGTTCCAAGTCTTTGCTATTGGGAATAGTGTCACACAAAAGACACTATTAAATAAAAAGACAAGGTACAGATGTTGAAAAAGTATTTGCAAGACTCATATCTGATGAAAAAGTTGTAACTGGAATATATAAAGAACACTTAAAATCAATAAAACATTTCACCAAAGAAGAGATATGGGTGGAAAATAAGCACATAAAAAGATGCTCACTTTGGGAGGCCGAGGCAGGTGTATCGCCTGAGGTTAGGAGTTCAAGACCAGCCTGGCCAACGTGGTTAAACCCCGTATCTACTAAAAATGCAAAAATTAGTCAGGTGTGGTGGCGGGCACCTGTAATTCCAGCTACTCAGGAGGTTGAGGCAGGAGGATCATTTGAACCTGGGAAGCAGAGGTTGCAGTGAGCTGAAATCATGCCATTGCATTGTCACCTGGGTGAAAACAGTGAAACTCCATGTCAACAAAAAAGAAGAAAAAAGATGTTTAGCATCATTAGTCATTAGGGAAATACACCTGCTATACTGGCTAAATTTTTTTAACTGTCAATACCATGTGTTCTTAAAGACGTGGACCACTGGCACTCTAATACCTTGCTAAGGAGAGAGTAAACTGATACAGATACTATACAAACAATTTAACAGTATCTTATAAAATTAAAGATACAGCTGCCACATGAATCCGTAATCATATTCCTGGGTATATACTTAAGATATATGAAAATATATTTCCTTAAAAAGACCCTTGTAAAATATTTATAGGAAGTTTATTTGGAAAAAACTAGAAATAACCCAATTATCCATCGACTGGAAAACAGATAAGTATACAAACTATTATCCAACTAGAAAATGCAATATTACTCAATAAAAAAGCAAACTTATCATTCATGCAACCATATAGAAAAGCCTCAAAAGCTTTATGATTAGTGAGAAAAAGACAACATAATTTATGACTGCATTCATATGTCATTCTAAAAAAAAGGCAAAACTATAGGGACAGAAATCACATGGCTGGTTTGTCATGGGCTACAAAGAATACAGTAAATGCAAACAGGCATGAGGAAACTTTTTGTGGTAATGAAAATGTTATCCTGATTGTGGTGAGAGTGATACTACTGTATACACTACTGTATACATTTGTCAGAACTCATTGAATTAAGCACTTTAAAAATCAATACATCTAACTTTCAAAAATGAATTATAAAAGATAACGGATGTGCAACCTAGCTAGGAGTAGTAGAGTCAGCTGACAGCTTCTGGTTCTTAATTCTTTCTTTGTCAGCCTCAGCAATTGAGCTCATGACATATTGTTTTCTGGGTGGCCCACACAAAGCACTGAGGAAACTGGAGATTCAAGAACCTAACCATTTCCACCAAATGTGGAGCCCCTCTAGCAGGCAATCTTTGCTTTGCATTCCCTTCATTAGTTTGAAAGAGACTTTGCCCATGGGCATTAAGGTCTAAAAGCTGCCCTTGTTCAACCTTGCCTCCACATTTTTCCTTTTATGTTTAATGCTTCTCAATTAACATTTTGAATTCTTAACTTTATTTCAGAGAGGCTAGTCTGTGACAGATTGCATGTGGATCAGCCTGAAACAGCAAGATGAGGCTTGAGGATTGGATCATTCACCATGAGTTCTCTGGTAATGAGGTTCACATCCCCAGCCACATCCCTGGAGCGAAGTCATGTGCAGATAGGCCCAACTCAAGGTGTGGTCCAGTTGTTAAAAGATTCAGATGTGGTAAGCTAGGATGCCATTCCATTGAAGGGGAATGCTCTAGCCAATAGGATGTTTCAGGCATTTAAAATGTGTGTGAGAGTAATGAATATATGAACAATGGAAGTAGTTGTTAATTACACTGATGCCCTATGGGTTAATAATGCAAAAGTTAATGGCCTTAATTACTGGGTATCCTTTGAGCTCTTCTATGGACCATGATCTTCTGGTGAGTATTCTGTTTTCACACAATATGTACCTTCCAGCATTGCCATTTTCCTGAGTCTTTTAATCTCTTCCTCAAAAGTCTCTCTCTGCAATTTAGGCCTTTGAACTGCACTTGGTGCGGGCCATTGCTTGTTCCAGGTTTCTTGGAGCCACTCTAGCACTGAATTTGCCAGAGTCTCTTTACTAGCTTACAAGGAAGCCCTCATTTCATGAAGTGGGCAAGGCAAATAAGATGTAATGAGGTCCACATCCCTGGCCACATCCCCGCAGTTAAGTCATATGCAAACAGGCCCAGGACAAAGTCATATGCAAACATATAAAAGATTTATATGCTTTAAGCTGGGATGTCATGCCACTGAAGGGTAATTCCCTAGCCAATAGGATATTTCAGGCATTCAAAGTCTCAAGAGGCACAGAGACTATTTGCCAGCTTACAAAGAAGCCTTCATTTCATGCAGTGGGCAAGCAGAACAAGATGAAGATCAAACCAGGATTTGACTGTCACAGTGACTAAGTTCCAAAGGCAGTCAAATGTTCAGCGGGGGCAAGTATGTTACACCAAAATCAGAGCTCTGATTAGGAAAATCTCAGCTCCTGAAACATGAGATAGGGACAACTGAGTAGATGTCTTTGAAAAATTTGACCTTCCCAGGTCTCTAAATCTTCTGAGCCTAAAGAAGGAGCCCACTGCTCTTCAATAAGAGCTAGCAAACCCCCACCACCAGCAGCAGCAATGTAAGAAGAAAATAGAGGCCTTTCTCCCACATAAAAGCAGGTGTGTGCCTCAGGAGATATCCCCAGTTCCCTTATCAGAGTTACACTTCTGGCCACCCGGCCGATAATATGGTCAAGTCACAGATAGGGACATGGTGGGTCTGATAAGAAAAAAAGGAATATTATCCCAAATATACTGCAAGACCTAGGACTTGTACCAACAAGACTAGAGGGACTCATTGGGCTAGATTCTGGGGATTCTAGGTCAGAGAAAGCAGAAATAAGCCTAAATAAGTCAGAGTTTATTGACAGGACACTTTCTCAGAACACAGGGCATTGTATTCTGGTAAGGACCCCAGAAGATGGTGCAAACTCTGCTAGCGTGACTCCAAGAAACCTGGAACAAGCAATGGCCTACACTGAGTGCAGTTCAAAAGCCTAAATTTCAGAGAGAGACTTTTGAGGAAGAGATTAAAAGGCTCAGGAAAATGGCAATCCTAGAAGAAACATATTGTGTGAGACCAGAAAACCCACCAGAAGATCATGGTCTATAGAGGAACCCAGAGGATAGCCAGTCATTAACAGCATAAAAAATGTGCTGGTTACCGAAGCAACAGAATCATTAAGAAGTTCAGTGGTGGCTCTCCAATGCATTCCAGGGCTGAATGCAGAAAAGCCCTGTTGCATACCTAGGCTACCTAAGCACAATGGGTATAATAGTACCTTGATGCAAGAGAAGCTTCAGTGTGGTGTTAGGACTGCAAGTGCACAGAATGCAAACATTGAGGCTTGGGAACCTCTACTCAGATTTCAGAGCATATATGAAAAAACCTGGATGTCCAGGCAAAAGCCTGCTGCAGGGGCGGAACCCTCACAGAGAACCTCTTCTAGGGCAGTAAGGAAGGGAAATGTGGAGTTAGAGCTCTCACACAGAGGCCCCACTGGGGTGCTGCCTAGTGGAGCTGTATGAAGAGGGCTACCATCCTCCAGACCTCAGAATGGTAGAGCCACCCAAAGTTGCACCTTGCGCCTGGAAAAGCCACAGGCACTCAACGCCAGCATGTGAGAGCAGCTGCCGGAGTGAATCTGCAAAGCCACAGGGGTGGAGTTGCTCAAGGCCTTGGGAGCCCCCCTTGCATCACCATGCCCTGGATATAAACTTAGAGTCAGGGGAGATTATTTTGGAGCTTTAGGGTTTAATGACTGCCCTGCTGGTTTTCAGACTTGCATGGGGCCTGTAGCCCCTTTCTTTTGGCCAATTTCTCCCTTTTGGAACAAGAGTATTTACCTAATGCCTATCCCCCATTGTATCCTGGAAGTGATTAACTTGTTTTTGATTTTACAGGCTCATAGGCAGAAGGGACTAGCCTTGTTTCAGATGAAACTTTGGACTGTGGACTTTTGGGTTAATGGTGGAATGAGTTAAGACTTTGGGGGACTATTGGGAAGGCATGATTGTATTTTGCAATGTAAGAGGGACATGAGATTTGGGGAGCCCAGGGACAGAATAATATGGTTTGAATCTGTGTTCCCACCAAATCTCATGTCAAATTGTAATCCCCAGTGCTGAAAGTGGGGCCTGGTGGGATGTGATTGGATCATGGGGTCAGATTTCCCCCTTGGTACTCTCCGTGCAATACTGAATTCTCATGAGATCTGGCTGTTTAAAAGTGTGTGCCACCTCCCCACCTTTCTATTCTTCCTGTTCTGACCATGTGAACTGCCAGCTTCCCCTTCACCTTCTGCCATGATTGTAAGTTTCCTGAGGTGTCCCTAGAAACTGAGCAGATGCCGCCATGCTTCCTGTACAGCCTGCAGAATCATGAATTAATTAAACCTCTTTTCTTTATAAACTACCCAGTCTCAGATATTTCTTTAGCAGTGTAAGAATGAACTGATACACCCATTGTATAGCAAAAAGGTACAGGAGAGTGTTCATGAACATGGGATCCTCTGGTCATATTACGCATGCACTATCCAGAAGCTGTCAGCTAAAAGTGCTGGAATGTTCACTGAAGGCACCACTGAATCTCCAGCTCAGCAGCAATACTACTCAAATCTGACGTGCATGCACTAGGGTACTAAGGAAAACAGCAGGTGTCTCACTGAACTACAAGCTATGGCTGCCACTTAGGCACCTTGGGCATCTTGTGCCCAGGAAGCAGCAGGCAAGAAGAGGAGACATGATCTTGTAAAGAGTAACTGATGCTGATCAGCAAAAAGAAGGACTGCAGTTACAGAATAGGGATAGGGAAGAATACATGGCAAACTCACATGAACCACCTAGGCATCTGTTCATACACTCTTCCTAAATTTTAAATGAGAATGACAAATGTATCAACATGGGCCAGAGTAGCGTAGGATGATAAGGGCCTCAGACCAATTACGAATAAGGATTTTGGGTCACATCACAAAATCCTGGAAAGATGATAGCCAAAGGCAGGAGATTTAGAATGGATAGTGGAAGAGGGAGATTACGAAATGATAGCTCACCCCATTGACTTTATTGTGAGTTTCCTCTCATGAAGAGAGGCCTCTGTGCTCTGGAGGAGCTGCTCCATGTGCACATGAAGTAGATCTGTAGATTACAATATGCAGCACTCAGATATACCTTGTATAAAGGAATTTCTGCCAGCTGTGAGGAGCTTGGTGAGCGGACAGCCTCCAGCTTTTAACCCTTTCAAGATCAGCCTCAACTTTTCTTAGTGTTCCCCAGCCAATGAGTACAGTGGAGGTACTAAGGCCTGGCTATTTCATCCCATGTGGGATAACTTGTACTGTGCAGCTCTCTACTGCGCTGAAAGAGTCTCTGAAAGTTTGAGGTTAGGGCTCTGATCCTGCTCATTCCTGCTTTCTCACTTTTCCCTTCACAGGTGTTGCTTTCTCAACAAACCTTGTGCACTCCTAATTCTCATTGTCTACTTCCTGGAGATGCTAATCTGCAACAAATCACAATTGTATTGTTTTGGTTGGAAAGCAACAAACCATGAGAATAGCTATTTAAAAATATGATACTTGAAAGTAAGCAAAAAGTTAAAATTATTTCACCAAACACTTAAAATATATAAATTTTCTCATTTAATTCTCAAGTATATGATATTCAGTTTTTATCATAAAATGATACACAAAAATAAAACAAGGTTGACAGGATAAAGCCATTCTTATATAAAACAAACTGGAATTTTATCCGACTTCATCGCCATAATTATTTTTTAAGATTTGGGGTCTCACTATGTTGCCCAGGCTGGTCTTGAACTCTTGGGCTCAAGCAATTCTCCCGTCTCAGCCTCCCAAAGTGCTCATCTCCATAAAATTAAAAGTATTTTATAAGTTAACAGACATTTCCAGATAACTATAAATTACACCAGAAAGTAGAATTTAACAGATGCTAAAGTAACTAGATTGAATAGCATAAGAAAGGCTGGAGATTTTTTCAGCTTTTACATTTTATTCCAGATATACTTGAGAATAAAGGGCACAAGAACCTTACTCTAAATCACCATAGAAATCCTCTTCATCAAGTACAAAAACATCATAGGGATCCATGTATGTACAGCATCTGAGACTCCTATCAAGTGAATCCTTACAGTAATTCCCAAACACTCATCTCATAGTCTTCCAAGAAGATGGCAATAGCTAACCAGTAAAATTGTACAATCCATCAGGGCTACCACTTACTCTGATCATCCACATTTCAGGTACTGTGCTCTAGCAAAATAAGGTCATTATCTCAGAATCAGTTTTAAGAGGGGTGAATTCATTTCCCAACAAGATAAGGTGACCCAAAGTGAAGAGATTGATGATCTTACAAGCTCATCCAGCAAAGTATCCAGCCTGAGGAATGACTCAGTTATAACTACTTACTAACTAGGCTCCAGGAACACAGTAGTCAATATGTGTCACAAACATTGAAGTTCCATCTCTCCACCACATGGCAATCAGCTGAACTTCTCACTATAAATAGAAATTATCTGGCACTTACGCAAGAAAACCATGGCCAGTCCCTGGGGGAAAGAATTCCCTGTCCTGACAAATGGGTATCAGCTAAATTACTCCCATCCTTTCTTCCAACCTCTATAGCTTCTGTCTTATGGCTACTATAACCAGTGGCATGAATCTCAGTGGAGAATAAATCAGAAATGTTTATATAATAGTGGAGCAGAGATGATTTTGAAGCAAAGGATGAGAAGGCTAGAAGAATGAAGAATCTACTCTATCCCCCAACCCTGCCCTACATCATCACCTTGGAGACCAACCCAATAAAAGTTGAAATGGGTGCCTCTAGTTGATACAGTTTTTGCAGGAAAAAAGGGCTTAGTGAAGGAACAGGTACAAATTAAGACAAAAAAGTAAAGAAAATAATTTGTGAATAAGGGGAGTTTATCGTAGGATTGAGGCAAAATGGATGTATTCACTCACACCCATCTTTGCCCAATTAACTCTAATTGAGCCATTAAGAATCAATTTAGTGGTCAAACATCAAGAAGAACTTTTCTTATTCTTCACAAATCTTAACTTTGTATTACTTCAAAATGTTGCCACAGTACTTATGATTGCATTTACCATCTTCCATTGCAATTGTCTTTTTGAACTGAAATTTAAATCACATACTATAAATTCACCCTTTTAAGGTGCACAATTCAATAGATTTTAGTATATTTACAAAGTTATGCAATTATCACCAATGTCTAATTACACATTTTATCACACCAAGAAGAAACCTCATATTCATTAGTAGTCATCATTCAATCTCCCTTCCATCCCACCCTTGGAAACCATGAATCTACTTGTCTCCACAGATTTACTGACTCTGGACATTTTATATAAATGGTATCATGCAATAAGTAGTCTTCTTTTTTCTAGCATCTTTGCTTAGCCTAATGTGTTCAAGGTTTTTCATGTTGTTGCATGTAACACTACTTTACACCTTTTGATGACTGAATAATATTTTATTATACTTAGGTACGAAACTTTTAATCCACTATCCAGTTGATGGGTTGGACAATTTCTACCTTTTAACTACTATGAATAATACCGCTATTGAAAATTGTATATGAGTTTTTAAGTGGACTTAGGTTTTCAATTCCCTTGAATATGTGTTTGGTAGAATTGCTGTGTCATATGATAACTCTACGTTGAACTTTTTGAAGACCTGCCAAACTGTTTTCCATTTTCCATTCCCACCAACAATGTAATGCCTTTCATTTCTCTAGTCTTCAAGCTTCTTGAGGGTGAGAACTAAGTCTGTGTTCTATTGTATTCCCAGACCCTACAGGACAGCGCCTAATACACTATGGTTGTCTATATTTGTGAAAGACTAAACAGAAGCCCAAAATAATTTTTAACATTTTTGCCTTCTTCTAGAACATCCCTAATCAAAATAAACCTTCCTGATATCTTTAACTTTCATCTCTCCAGACTTTTTCCCCTATGAAGCTATTGTGAGTAACTAACATACTCCTAGATACCAGCACTTCTCAAAATAGGTGCTCTATGATTGCTAGACCAAACAATTGTGATCTACTTGGAGTTGCTCACCTGCATATTAAAGAAGTTAATGTAAGATGATCTGATAGTGGAACCAAGTGTTTCCAAGTTGCCAGCTGGCAGGCAGTCAGATGTTCATGCATATTTTCAAAGTGATCCTCCAACAAATACAGGCACAGGACATATTTGGCTCTAGGACACCATCTGCTGGCCCTGCTGTCAACGACACTAAATTAACCTGGAAGGGAATGGACTACCACATGGGGCAAAAGACAGCATATGGTACCCATCCTATTACAAAGGCGACCAGAGAAGATCTGCAGATGAAAGGGCCTTCAAATTCTAGCAGCTCTGAAAGGGGATTAGTCTCCCAAAACTGGCTCATAAGTAGCCTGATGACTTCCAGCTCTGACCAGTTAAAGAGACTATTGCATAGAGGAAATACCTACTTTGATCCTTAAACACAAAATGGACATGTGATGTGGATAGAACTTAGACTTCAAACATGAATAACTCTTGATATGAAATAGTTTGTATCACTCATAAAATCGCATGTGAATTTACATGAATTCCTTGTAAAATCTCACAAAAATATTTCCACTTCTGCTCCTGACTGATAGACATTTATTGATTCTCACAAAAAGAAAAGACTCTCCCTGATGTTTTACATAAGACACATTACAAACATTACATTGTACACAGAAAACTAGCCTCGCTTGAATTTTCCAAGAATAGAAGTTGATAGTGAATAACTATGTTCAGTAAATTCCTGAGATTTTATATAAATTACCTGTGATAAACAGAATGCCCCTTTCTCACATCAATGGGATTAAGGATATCCATTCTCTAATCCGAAGAACTGTGAATATGTTGCATTACATACCAAAAGGTCCTTTGCTACATGAACAGACACTTTTCAAAAGAAGACATACATGTGGCCAGCAAACATACAAGAAAAAGCTCATCATCACTGATCATTAGAGAAATGCAAATCAAAACCACAATGAGATAACATCTCATGCCAGTCAGAATGGTGATTATTAAAAAGTCAAAAAAAAAAAAAACAGACATTGGCAAGGCTGTGGAGAAAAAGGAACACTTTTACACTGTTGGTGGGAGTGTAAATTATTCAATTATTGTTTGCCAATTCTTCAAAGACCTAGAGACAGAAATAGCATTTGACCCACTAATTCCAATACTGAGTATATACCCAAAGGAATATAAATCATTCTATTATAAAGATACATGCATGTATATGTTATTGCAGCACTGTTCACAATAACAAAGACATAATCAACCCAAATGCTCATCAGTGATAGACTGAATAAACAACATGTGGTACATATACACCATGGAATACTATGCAGCCATAAAAAGAATTAGATGATGTCCTTTGCAGGGACATAGATGGAGCTGGAAGTCGTTCTCCTCAGCAAACTAACACAGGAACAGAAAACCAAACACTGCATGTTCTCACCTCTAAGTGGGAGCTGAATGATGAGAACACATGGACAGGACACATGGAGGGGAATGATACACACTGGGCCTGTCAGAGTGGGGCTGGGTTGAAGTGAAAGCATCAGGAAGAATAGCTAATAGACGCTGGGCTTAATACCTAGGTGATGGGATGACCTGTGCAACAAACCACCATGGCACATATTTACCTATAACAAACCTGCACATCCTGCACATGTACCCCTGAACTTAAAAACTGAAGAAATAACAAACGAAC
>NW_012108141.1:6656998-6659174 GCF_000951045.1 Mandrillus leucophaeus | reverse complement strand
CACCTGGCCATAAATGTGTTATTTTAAGTCATCAAATTTGTAATAATGTGTTATGGCAGCAATAGAAAACTAATATATTCCCAAATATCAGTATGTTAAACTTCAGTATACTATGGTTCTGAAACACAATTACCATTAAAATGGTCACTTCTAATTGAATAGTCCCAGGACCAAAGCACATTCCACTATCAAATGTTATGTTTATAATGCATACATGGAAATTTATGCTCACAATTACTGGGTAATTTTAAAGATGTTATCCAATAATAGTATACTGATTTCTAAGTAATTATTCTCCCCAGCATTTATACTTTAATGATCCACTTTTAAAAATGAAATAGATTATTACTTTGTCAACTACTTATGTCTTTATAAAATTGCCTTACAAGTTTGATGCAGTTCACTTTAGGAATATATCTCTTTCATAATATGTTTTAACGTATATCATTAGATTTATGTTTAATATAACCACATATTATATACTAACATATAAATTAGGCATATAAACAAAAGTTAGTGATTATTAATAAAGTTGAATGAATTAATGCTTGGAAAAATATGAGAACACAAATGATACTACAGATTTACACACCTCAAAACACAAAGAATTCTAAGGCAAAAGTCACTCATATTTTTAGTATATAAATGCATAAAACCAATAACATCAAGTTACTTTTTAACAAGACTTTATTGGTATGATGACCATATTTTGGTATTTATATTTCTTAAATTAGTAGCTTGAAGTTGCATGTGGCTTTATTGCAAGCATATAACAGTTGCTTCAGTTCCTCATCTGCGGAACACATGCTTAGGATATTCCAAGTTTTACCTGCTCCAGCCAGTGCTTCTAAATTAAACAATGCAAACGAAATTGAATTACTCCAGAGGTCTAGAATATAACATAAAATCTGGATTTGGAACATAGACACTTACTTTTGCTGAGCTCTTTCAGCCAGCCTTGAAATCTCTATAGCTGCTTTCCTTGCTTCAAAATCTTCCCTTTTCACTCTCTCTCCGGTCCCTCGGTAGCCTAGCTCCACCAACTGGCGGGCCAGGGTTTCGTCCTAGAGAGAAAATCAGTTGTTAGACGAGTGGGCAAATGAGAAATATTACTTTTACTTACTTACTTACATCTTATATCTACAATGTATACCAAGCAATTGCTTTAAATGAAAAATTAAATTTATTCAAAAACTAGACATGATCTATTAGATACTAAAAACCAGAATTTTTCTAATACATTTCTACACATCTGATTTGGTCTTCCCTTTCCCATATCTTTAAGATGAAAAAAAAGAAAACGTCAATTGCTAACTTTTCTCTAAGGAATTAGAGGACAAAAGTCTGTTGTGTTTTTAATCAATTTCTGAGAACAGCTGTAGGTAATTAATAGAGTATCTTTAAAACAACAAAACTAGAGACAATGGTGCTCATACACAAAAGACGTTTTGAAAACCAACGGCAAAAAAAAAAAAGAACCACGCTGCTTTGAGAGAGTTCAATGTTTCAGAGCCTTACTTCCTTGAAATCAATTAACTGATGGCACAGAATATTATAACTTCAAATACAAAATAAAGAGGAGCAGATGAATTTCTTACTTAACGATGAAGATTGTTTCCATATTATGTTGGTACCAATAAAAAACAGAAAAGTAGAAACCCAAGATCACTACAGAAAAACTTCAAATTGAACAAACAACTTCCCAGTATTTTAGGCCTTACACTTTTCTTAATTTAAGAATTATCGCATACATCTTTGTTATACTTAAAAAAATTGCTTCCCTATGACTTGACAAGGTACCATTTTTCGTAAAGTTATTAGTATAAAGATTAAAGTATTAAACAACAGTATTTATATATTAATAAGGGCATTATTATTTTAATTAAATACAAAATATCTAAAACATGGTGAAAACAGAACCTATTTTATTGTTATGAACACTTAATTACTATATCACTGTTAATGCAAGAACTGTCTAACAGTTAAAGGAGAAAACTTAAGATGTCTAGTTAACAGTCTATTCAAACCATAGTGGTTAAAAGTTATAAGTATTCAAACAAAATAAAAAATTGTATACTGTAAGCCTAGAAACCTGCCACTTTTCTTTTATAATCATTAAAAGCAAACAGTAAATTCCACGTAGCAAAGTGTATACATTTGCCAAATGATTACAATG
>NW_012108141.1:6656360-6656948 GCF_000951045.1 Mandrillus leucophaeus | reverse complement strand
TAGCAAAGTGTATACATTTGCCAAATGATTACAATGGCACATATTTACCTATAACAAACCTGCACATCCTGCACATGTACCCCTGAACTTAAAAACTGAAGAAATAACAAACGAACAGCCTTTGCCGATGATATAAATGTTATTGACTTTAAAACAGGGAGATTATCCTGGATCGTTAGATGGACCCAGTGTAATCACACAAGTCCTTAAAAGGAGAGATATTTCTTGGACCAGAGTCAGGAAAGAAGCTTCTGAAGAGGAAGTTGGAGAAATCTTAAGGGTAAAAGGGTCTTGACCCACTGTTGCTGGAGGGAGTGGGAAAGCTTAAAAAGAAACATGAGCAGCCTCTAGGAGCAAAGATCAGCCCCCAAATGACAACCAAGGAAGTGGGGAACTCAGCCCTATAATCATAAGGAATTGAATTTGGCCAACAACCTAACTGAACGTGGAGGCAGTTTCATCCTCAGAACCTCCAGACAAGAATGTCATCCAGCCAACACCAGGATTTTAACCTTGTGATATACTATGCAGAGGGCCTGGCTGAGCCACACTGTATGGACAGAACAATGAATAAAGAAATGTGTGTGG
>NW_012108141.1:6646104-6654385 GCF_000951045.1 Mandrillus leucophaeus | reverse complement strand
TCAATTAACTGATGGCACAGAATATTATAACTTCAAATACAAAATAAAGAGGAGCAGATGAATTTCTTACTTAACGATGAAGATTGTTTCCATATTATGTTGGTACCAATAAAAAACAGAAAAGTAGAAACCCAAGATCACTACAGAAAAACTTCAAATTGAACAAACAACTTCCCAGTATTTTAGGCCTTACACTTTTCTTAATTTAAGAATTATCGCATACATCTTTGTTATACTTAAAAAAATTGCTTCCCTATGACTTGACAAGGTACCATTTTTCGTAAAGTTATTAGTATAAAGATTAAAGTATTAAACAACAGTATTTATATATTAATAAGGGCATTATTATTTTAATTAAATACAAAATATCTAAAACATGGTGAAAACAGAACCTATTTTATTGTTATGAACACTTAATTACTATATCACTGTTAATGCAAGAACTGTCTAACAGTTAAAGGAGAAAACTTAAGATGTCTAGTTAACAGTCTATTCAAACCATAGTGGTTAAAAGTTATAAGTATTCAAACAAAATAAAAAATTGTATACTGTAAGCCTAGAAACCTGCCACTTTTCTTTTATAATCATTAAAAGCAAACAGTAAATTCCACGTAGCAAAGTGTATACATTTGCCAAATGATTACAATGCAAAGCAACAGATCTTGGAAGGCCCCAGGCTATTATTCTTGTTTCTGAGACATTCCCTTGCTTAATAGATTTCTCTACTCCTGTATCCTTTCGTGTGAACCACAAAACTGAGCAAATATCTCCACCTAGTGGAATTAATCTTTAATAGAAATACCAATGCAGATTTGCAGATTAATTTACAAAAGTGAGATCATTTGAGTAAGAATTTTCTTAAATACATTACTAAAAGTCAATTTGTAGAAAGGACTTTCAGCTCAGTGAGGTTGTGGGACTCTTCTGTAGGAATATAAATTCCTTGCGGTCAAACACAACATTTTGTATAATAAAGATTACTTACAATTTGCTATATTTATTTTGTATACTGAGTGAATTTTGTATCCCTGTGTGCTTTACCTGGGTTACACAAAATCGTTTGAATAACACAAAATCGTTTGAGTAATTCTGGACTCACCAATGCTAAACTATATTGCAAGGATATTGCAAGAAATGGCATGATCTATTGAGAAAATAAGCTGAAAGTCAATACTGATTGCCTCACTTACCATTATCATACCCTAAACTGGTGGAATCATGAGTCATCTGTCCATTATGACAGTGTATTTCTTGCATGTCTCAAAATATCCTAGTTAAGAGCAAAGCTACTAGCCCAAAGGAAGTACAATGCCCAAGGTTATCCGAGGAATCTGAGCATTGCTTGGGGGATTTGGCTTAGAATGGAATCTTGACTTGCATATTCGAACACAACTTCTTCCCAACCCCCAAAATAATGTCTTTAAGGGACACAAAGAAGACAAAGTCTCAGTGACAAACTCTAAGGCTCGGCAGGTCTCAGATTGCCAGAATCCAGAAGAATTTTCCACCAAATACGAGGTAGATAGACTTGAATTGGAAAATAAAATCTATAGGTCCACTGGACAGTTTGTTTTTTAAAAATTGCATATCCTTTTTACATTATCTTCCCTAGGATTCAGAAATGTGAAATCTATAATAATCAGAAGGCTAGTGGCTGGCCACTTACCTATCAACTAAATGAGTGCTGCTAAATTCATTTTATCTATTTATATTTACAATAGTAATACATTATTGTTGCAGAAAACCTAGAGATATAGGACAAACATATCATCCACATCATATATCACTATGATCTTATCACTCAGAGATAATCACTGACATCTTGGGGTATAGCCTGTCAATCCTTGCTCCTGACACGTGTGTGGATGTGTTGGATTTCTTTAAACAAAAATAGTATCATGACTCCTGCTTGCAGGGCAGAGAGAAGGTACCTAGACCTGTACCCACCAGCACACCTTCCTCAAACCAGCACCACGTCCAGCACTGTCTCCAGTAGGGCCTCACCCCCCCTCCAGCTGCATTGCCTCTGTCACTGTGGTGAGTGCCTGCAGGGAGGCAGGCACCTCAGCACCTGCTACCACTCTGCTGTGGTTGCCACACCTCGTCCTCCACCCCCAGTTCAGTGGATTCCAAACCTCAAAGAGCAAGAGAATAAAGTCAGGGCCCAATACAAGTCCCCCAGACTTAGAACACACAGTCCAGGAGTTGGCAGTTAAGCACTGGCCCCCTAAAATCTCCCAGAAATAAAGCCAGTCAGCTGAATCCATTTTAAACCACAATCAAACTCTCAAAGTCATCAAATAGGATAAAAGAAAAAAAAAAAACTCATCCCAAGGTCAGAAACCTCAAAAATTGAAAGTACATAAGCCCACAAGGGTGAGAAAGAATCAGCACAAGAATGATGAAAACTCAAAAAGCCAGGGTGCCTTCTTTCCTCTAAATGACCACATCACTTCTCCAGCAAGGGTTCTGAACAGGACTGAGATGGCTGAAACGACAGATACAGAATTCAGAATATGCATAGGAACAAAGATCATAGGGTTACAGGAGTACATTGAAACCCAATGCACAGAAGCTAAAAATCATGATAAAACAATGCAAGTGCTGACAGACAAAGTAGACAGGAGAGAAAAGAATGTAACTAACCTGATAGAGCTGACAAACACAATATGAGAATTTCATTATGTAATCACAAGTATTAGTAGCAGAATAGACCAAGTGGAGGGAAGAATCTCGGAGCTTGAAGACTGGCTTTCTGAAATAAGACAGTCAGAAAAGAATACAGAAAAAAGAATGAGAAGAAATTAACAAAACCTCTGAGAAATATGGGATTAGGTAAAGAGATAGAATCTATGACTCACTGGTGTCCCTGAAAGAGATGGGGAGAATGGAAGTAACTTGGAAAATGTATTTCAGGATATCATCAAAAAAACTTCTCCAATCTAGCTAGAGGGGGCAATTTTCAATTTCAGAAAATGCAGAGAACCCCAGAAAGTTACTTCACAAGAAGGTCATCTCCAAGATACATAATCATCAGATTCTCCAAGATTAAAATGAAAGAAAAACTGTTAAGGGCAGCTAGAGAGAAGCGTCAGATCACCTATAAAGGTAAATCTATCAGACTAACAGCAGACCTTTCAGCAGAAACTCTACAAGCCAGAAAAGACTGGGGGTCAATACTCAACATTCTTAAAGGAAAGAAAATCCAAACCAGAATTTCATACTTGGCCAAACCAAGCTTCACAAACAAAGGAGAAATAAGATCCTTTTCAGACAAGCAGATGCTGAAGGAATTTGTTACAACCAGACCCGACTTACAAGAGCTCCTAAAGGAAGCCCTAAATATGGAAAGACCATTACCAGCCACTACAAAAACACACTGAAGTACATAGACTAATGACACTAAGAAGCAACCACATAAACAAGTCTGCAAAATAACTAGCTAAAACTATGGTGACAGGATCAAATCCACACATATCAATACTAACTTTGAATGTAAATGGGCTAAAAGCACCAATTAAAAGACACAGAGTAGCAAGCAGGATAAAGAACCAAAACCCATTGCTGTCTTCAAAAGACCAGTCTCACAAGCAATTACACACATAGGCTCAAAATAAAGGAATGGAGATGAATCTACCAAGAAATGGAAAATAGAAAAAAGCAGGGGTTGCAATCCTAGTTTCTGACAAAACAGACTTTAAACCAACAAAGATAAAAAAAGACAAAGAAGGGCATTACATAATGGGAAAGGGTTCAATTCAACAAGACTTAACTATCCAAAATATATGTGCACCCAAGACAGGCACGCCCAGATTCACAAAGCAAGTTCTCAGAGACCTTAGAAGAGACTTAGACTCCCACACAATAATAGTGGGAGACTTTAACACCCCACTGACAATATTAGACAGATCATCGAGACAGAAAATTATCAAAGATACTCAGGACTTAAACTAAGCATTGAATCAAATGAAACGGATAAATATCTACTCTCTACTCCAAAATAACAGAATGTATGTTCTCCTCATTGCCACCTGTCACATATTCTGAAATCGACCACATAATCAGAAGTAAAACACTCCTCAGCAAATGCAAAATAATTGAAATCATAATAAACAATATCTTGTACCAAAGCACAATCAAATTAAGAAATTTAAGAAATCAAAACTTAAAAATTCAATCAAAACCATAAATTACAGGAAAACTGAATAACTGGCTCCTGAATGACTTTTCAGTAAATAATGAAATTAAGGCAGACATCAAGAAGCTCTTTAAAACTAAAGAGAACAAAGGTACAATATGCTAGAATATCTGGGACACAACTAAGGCAGTGTCAAGAGGGAAATTTATAGCACTAAATGCCCACATCAAAAAGTTGGAAAAATCTAAAGTTAACAATCTAACATTACAATTAAAAGAACAAGAGGATCAAGAGAAAACAAATCCCAAAGCAAGCTAGCAGAAGACGAGAAATAACCAAAATTAGAGCTGAACTGAGGGAGACTGAGACACACAAAAAAATATTCAAAAGATCAACGAATACAGAAGCTGGGTTTCTTAAAAAAAATAATAAAATAAGCCACTAGCTAGACTAATGAAGAAAAAAAGAGAGAAGGTTCAAATAAACACAAAATCAGAAACAACAGGGGGATATAACCACTAACCCCAGAGAAATATAAACAACCATCAGAGAATACTATGAACACCTCTATGCACATAAACTAGAAAATCTAGGCAAAATGGATAAATTATTGGACAAATAAACCCTCCCCAGACTCAACCAGAAAGAACTTGAATCCTTGAACAGACCAATAATGAATTTTGAAATTGAGTCAGTAATAGCCTACCAACTAAAAAAGCCCAGGATCAGATTAATTCACAGCTGAATTCTGCCAGATGTACAAAGAAGAGCTCATATCATTCATGCTGAAACTATTCCAAAAAATTGAAGAGGGGGAGTTCTCCCTAACTCATCCTACAAGGCCAGCATCATCCTGATACCAAAACCAGGCAGAGATACCACAATAAAAGAAAACTTCAGGCAAATATCCCTGATGCATATTGATGCAAAAATCCTCAATAAAATACTGACAAACCGAATCCAGCAGCACATCAAAAGTTTATCCACCACAACCAAGTTGGCTTCATCCTTGGGATACAACGTTTGTTCAACATACGTAAATCAGCAAACATAATTCATCGCATAAACAGAACTAAAGACAAACACTACACGATTATTTCAATAGATGCAGAAAAGACCTTTGATAAAATTCAACATCCCTTCATGTTAAAAATTCTCAATAAACCAGGTATTGAAGGAACATACCTTAAAACAATAAGAGCCATTTATGACAAACCCACAGCCAATATCATACTGAATGGGCAAAAACTGGAAGCATTCCCCTTGAAAACTGGCACAAGACAAGGATGTCCTCTCTGACCACTCCTATTTAACATAGCATTGGAAGTTATGGCCAGGGCAACCAAGCAAGAGAAAGAAATAGAGTATTGAAATCGGAAGAGAGGAAGTCAAACTGTCTTTGTCTGCAGATTATATGATCTTATATCTAGCAAATCCTATCAACTCAGCCCAAAAGCTTCTTAAGCTGATAAGCAACTCCATCAAAGTCTCAGGATATGGAATCAATGTGCAGAAATCACAAGCATTCCTAAACACCAACAATAGACAAGCAGAGAGAAAAATTATGAATGTACTCCCGTTCACTATTGCCACAAAAATAATAAAACACCTAGGAATACAGCTACCAAGGGAGATGAAGGACCTCTTCAAGGAGAACTACAAACCACTACTCAAGGAAATTAGAGAGGACGCAAGCAGATGGAAAAATATTCCGTGCTCATGGATAGGAAGAATCAATGTCATCAAAATGGCCATACTGCCCAAAGCAATTTATAGATTCAATGCTATTCCCATTAAATTATCACTGAAATTTTTCACCAAATTAAAGAAACTATTCTAAAATACATATGGAACAAAAAAAAAAAAAAAGAAGAAGAAGGGCTCATATAGTCAGGATAATCCTAAGCAAAAAGAACAAAGCTGGAGGTATAACGGTACCTGACTTCAAACTACAAGGCTACAGTAACCCAAATAGCATAGTACTGATACAAAAACAGGTACATAGACCAATGGAACAGAATAGAGAACTCAGAAACAAAGCCACATATCTACAACCATCTAATCTTTGACAAACCTGACAAAAACAAGCAATGGGGTAAAGATTCCCTATTTAACAAATGGCGCTGAGAGAACAGGCTAGCCATATGCAGAAAATTGAAACTGGATCCATTGCTTACACCATATACAAAAATTAACTCAAGATGGATTAAAGACTTAAATGTAAAACCCAAAACTATAACAACCCTAGAAGAAAATCTAGGCAATACCATTCAGGACATAGGCATAAGCAAAGGTTTTATGATGAAATCACAAAAGCAATTGCAACAAAAGCAAAAATTGACAAATGGGATTTAATTAAACAAAAGAGCTTCTGCACAGCAAAAGAAACTATCATCAGAGCCAACAGACAACCTACAGAACGGGAGAAAAAACTATCGTCAGAGTGCTAACAGATAGCCTAAGCAGACTAGGAGAAAATTTTTGCAAATTATGTATCCAACAGAGGTATAATAACCAGCATCTAAAAGGAATGTAAACTTACAAGAAAAAAAAAAAAACTCTATTAAAAAGCAAAGGACATTGGGAGACTGAGGCAGACGGATCATAAGGTCAGAAGTTCGAGACCAGCCTGTCCAACATGGTGAAACCCCGTCTCTACTAAAAATACAAAACATTAACCAGGTGTGGTGGTGTGCACCTGTAATCTCAGCTACTCAGGAGGCTGAAGCAGGAGAATCGCTTGAACCCGGGAGGCGAAGGTTGCAGTGAGCTGAGATGGCACCACTGCACTCCAGCCTGGGTGACAGAGCAAGACTCCGTCTCAAAAAAAAAAGAAAGCAAAGGACATGAACACTTTTTAAAAGAAGACATACATATGGCCAACAATCACATTTTAAAAAGCTCAACATCACTGATTATTAGACAAATGCAAATCAAAATCAAAATGAGATACCATCTCATGCCAGTCAGAATGGCTATTACTAAAAAGTCAAAAAATAACAGACACTGGCAAGCTTGTGGAGAAAAAGGAACGCTTACACATCGTTGGTGGGAGTGTAAATTAGTTCAACCATTGTAGAAGATAGTGCAGCAATTCCTCAAAGACCTAAAAACAGAAATACCATTTGTCCCAGAAATATCACAGGTGGGCATATACCTGAAGGGATATAAATCATTCTATTACAAAGATACATGCACACGTATGTTCATTGCAGCACTATTCACAATAGTGAATCAATCTAAATGAGCAGCAATTACTTACTAGATAAAGAAAATGTGGTACATATATACCATAGAACACTATGCAGCTATAAAATGAATAAGATTATGTCCTTTTCAGGGAAATGGATGGAGCTGGAGGCCATTATTCTTAACAAACTAACACAGGAACAGAAAATCAAATACCACATGTTATCACTTACAAGTAGGAGCTAAACAGTGAGAACCCATGGACATATAGAGGGAAGCAACACATACTGGCACCTATCAGAGGGAGGAGGATGACGGAAGGAAGATCAGGAAAAATTACTATGGGTACTAGGCTTAATACCTGGGTGAAAAAATAGTCCATACAACAAATCCCCATGACACTTTTAGCTATATAGCAAACCTGTACATGTAACGCTGAACTTGAAATAAACGTGAAAAAAAGAGAAAAGTCATATATATGCTTCGAAAATTAAAATATGTTGTAATTAATAAAGTTCAAATAAAGGTCATTGAAAAGTTTGCAGATTTAATCATTTAAACATTTACCAAAATATGTGGATCATGCTGTGTAAAATCTCTCATGACCTACTTCTCCAACAGTTAACAGTGCATCTTGAACACCTTTCCGTTAAATATATATACAATAAAACTTTAGTGATTACATATTCCATACAATTTGTAAGGACAGATATTGTACATATTAATAATTTACTATTGTGTCTTCAGTTCACTGCCTTCCTCTGACAATAAAAATGATATGAAATCCTAATTTGATTTGCATTGCTTTGATTACTAGTGAGATTCACCATCTGTTTACACATTTATCAGTCATGTGCATTTCTTCCTTTTGAATTGTTTCAAATTATTAAATGAACCCTTTGTTCATTTATTACTAACTAGTAACAACTTTGTTTGTGTAATAAATATATTAAA
>NW_012108141.1:6640842-6646054 GCF_000951045.1 Mandrillus leucophaeus | reverse complement strand
AAAAAAAAAGAAAGCAAAGGACATGAACACTTTTTAAAAGAAGACATACATATGGCCAACAATCACATTTTAAAAAGCTCAACATCACTGATTATTAGACAAATGCAAATCAAAATCAAAATCAGATACCATCTCATGCCAGTCAGAATGGCTATTACTAAAAAGTCAAAAAATAACAGACACTGGCAAGCTTGTGGAGAAAAAGGAACGCTTACACATCGTTGGTGGGAGTGTAAATTAGTTCAACCATTGTAGAAGATAGTGCAGCAATTCCTCAAAGACCTAAAAACAGAAATACCATTTGTCCCAGAAATATCACAGGTGGGCATATACCTGAAGGGATATAAATCATTCTATTACAAAGATACATGCACACGTATGTTCATTGCAGCACTATTCACAATAGTGAATCAATCTAAATGAGCAGCAATTACTTACTAGATAAAGAAAATGTGGTACATATATACCATAGAACACTATGCAGCTATAAAATGAATAAGATTATGTCCTTTTCAGGGAAATGGATGGAGCTGGAGGCCATTATTCTTAACAAACTAACACAGGAACAGAAAATCAAATACCACATGTTATCACTTACAAGTAGGAGCTAAACAGTGAGAACCCATGGACATATAGAGGGAAGCAACACATACTGGCACCTATCAGAGGGAGGAGGATGACGGAAGGAAGATCAGGAAAAATTACTATGGGTACTAGGCTTAATACCTGGGTGAAAAAATAGTCCATACAACAAATCCCCATGACACTTTTAGCTATATAGCAAACCTGTACATGTAACGCTGAACTTGAAATAAACGTGAAAAAAAGAGAAAAGTCATATATATGCTTCGAAAATTAAAATATGTTGTAATTAATAAAGTTCAAATAAAGGTCATTGAAAAGTTTGCAGATTTAATCATTTAAACATTTACCAAAATATGTGGATCATGCTGTGTAAAATCTCTCATGACCTACTTCTCCAACAGTTAACAGTGCATCTTGAACACCTTTCCGTTAAATATATATACAATAAAACTTTAGTGATTACATATTCCATACAATTTGTAAGGACAGATATTGTACATATTAATAATTTACTATTGTGTCTTCAGTTCACTGCCTTCCTCTGACAATGAAAATGATATGAAATCCTAATTTGATTTGCATTGCTTTGATTACTAGTGAGATTCACCATCTGTTTACACATTTATCAGTCATGTGCATTTCTTCCTTTTGAATTGTTTCAAATTATTAAATGAACCCTTTGTTCATTTATTACTAACTAGTAACAACTTTGTTTGTGTAATAAATATATTAAATAAGTGTCTGCAAAATAGCCACAAACAGTGTTTCCAGATCATTGTTTTCCTGAAACTCTTAATAGTTTTTACCCCAAAATGTTCAAAGCATTTAGGATATATTTTGGTGCCTGGTGTTGAAAGAGAAATACCTTTACTTTTTCAAAAAGTTTTTTTATTCCAAAAGACACAGTTGAAACATTAACTGTTAAATATTGCTTCTTTTCTCCACTGATTTCAAATTTAACATTTTTGTATACTCAATTCTTAAATATATTAGAAGTGACTTCTCTATTTCTATTCTGTACTATTAATTAGTTTCTCTGCCCTCTCAACCATATCACAGATAGTTTGGATACTGCCCTCTCAACCTGCCCAGGGAGAAATCCCTACCACAAACTTGTTTGACCCCCACAGATTTCACGCTTCATTTGTGTCAAGCTAACTGCTTCGAGGAACAGCAACTTTACTCAAGAAAGGTCAGAGTTGGGAGTGTCAGAAAGCATGGCATATTCGAATGCCATCTTCTACTAATTTTGGCAATCTGGATAATTTATAATACCAGATTTCTTAATGTTAAAACAATATGACTTGTTGGAATAAGCTTATTGCAGAAGGCGTCTCCCAAAAACAGACTTTGGGATGTGGATTTGTGTGCAGAAAATTTACTGCAGAGCACTCTTAGAATCTGCACTTCCAGTGGGGTGAAGAAAGCAGGACTGGGCAGTCAGCAGCTCTGGAGGTGGAATGATCTCTTAGAGTTGACCCAAATTGATTAAAGTGGCCACATCTTTACAATCTACAATAAGTAGTAATTTAAAGAGAACTACCCCAAGAAGGGAGTATGACTTTGGAAGACGTGAGTGTTTAGGGTGACTACAATCAGCATAGTAAGGCGTTTGTCAATGTTATTGATATTTTAAAAAAGCAACTTTTGATAGCATTGATCTCTACTATTTTTCAATTTTCTACTTCACTGATTTCTGCTCTCTGTTATTCCTTCTGTCTACTTGCTTGGACTCAATTTGTATTGTTTTAAAGCTTCTGAAGTTGAAGCTACTATTATTAATTTCTAGACCTTTCTCCTTTTCCCATATAAACTTTTAAATCTGTAAAGTTCCCTCTATAGATTCCTTTATGTATATCTAACAAATATTTACATGTTTTGTTTTCTTTTTTATTCAAATCAAAATTTTTTTTTCTAATTTTTCTTTTAATTTCTTTTTTGACTTTGAGTTACTTAGAACTATGTTGTTTATTATCCAAATATTTGGGAATTTGAGGAGTATATTTCTGTAGCTGATTTTTAGTTTTAATTCTGTTACGATCACAGAACATACTTTTGTATGATTTCAATATTTTAAATGTATTGAGACTTGTTTTATGACCCTGCATATGGTTCCTCTTCATAAACGTCCCATGTGCATTTGAAAAGAATAGGTATTCTACTGTCGTGTGAACTCTAAGAGACCATTCCAACTCCAGAGCTGCTGACTGCCCAGTCCTGCTTTCTTCACCCCACTGGAAGTGCAAATTCTGAGAGTGCTCTGCAGTAAATTTTCTGCACACAAATCCACATCCCAAAGTCTGTTTTTGGGAGACGGCTCCTGCACTAAGCTTATTCTATTTATTTATTTTTTTGAGACAAAGTCTCACACTGTTGCCCAACCTGGAGTGTAGGGGCACAATCTTGGTTCACTGCAACCTCTGCCTCCCAGATTCAAGTGATTCTCCTGCCTCAGCCTCCCAAGTAGCTGGGATTACAGGCATGCACCACCATCCCCACCTAATTTCTGTATTTTTAGTAGAGACAGGGTTTCACCATGTTGGCCAGGTTGGTCTTGAACTCCTGACCTCAAATGATTCACTAGCTTCAGCCTCCCAAAGTGCTGGGATTACAGGCATGAGTCACTGCACCTGGCCTTTGACTGCTCTTTAAATCTTTTACATACTTACATTTATTCTAACTTCTGGTTCTATCAGTTACTGAAAAATGAATGTTTATGTCTCTAGTTACAATTGTGAATTTGTCTATTCTTTCAATTCTCATCAGTTTTGCATAATGCATTTTGAGGATCTGGTATGAGGCATGTAGGCTAAATGTTTATTAAAATGTATTGATTGACTCTTTTATATATATTAAAAAGTCCTTCTTTTTCCCTGAAATACTTCTTGCTCTGAGGTCTACATTGCCTGATATTAATATAGACATCAAAACTCTCCTTTTCTTTATGCTTGTATGATACATATTTTCAATCCTTTTAATCTATTAAAATTATCTAATAATGATAATATGAAGTTAACATATTAACATGATTTATAAATCATAATTTATGATTAATAAATCATTAATTATAAAACAATTTAATATAAATGTATTAACATTAATAGAATGTTAGTTTAACATTATTAATATGTTAATATACATATAACATTTTTAATATTAATCTTAATAATTTACATTATTAATCTATTAATGTCAATACATTTACATTAAGTTGTTTTATTTATATTTAAAGTGGGATGGCATATATGGCTCTTGAACTTTTACCTATTCTTACCATCTCTGCCCTTAAATTGAAGTGTTCAGATCATTTACATTTAATGTAATTTTCAGCATGGTTGGGTTTTAATATATTATCTCGTTATTTCTTTTTTATTAGTCCCATTTGCTTTGATATTTGATTATTTTTTATTTCTATTTTTTGTTTATTTTTTATTTCCATTTTGTCTCAACTATTACATTTTTAATTACATGTCTACTTTACTTTTCAGCAGGTGCTCTGTGATTTACAAGAATTATTAGCTTATTGATTCTACTTTCAAATAATATTATACCATTTCAAGTATAAGAACCCATTGCAACATTATCCTCTCCTATCTTTTGTGCTATTGTTGTTTCATATTGTATTTCTATGCATGTTATAAACCACAAAATGCAATGTCATTATTTTTCTTTCAATAATCAATAACCTTTAAATAAATGGAAAACTGAGAAAAAAAATTTGTAGTCACATATAGCATGTCTGGTGCTTTTCATTCATTTTCACTTTGATCCAAGTTTCCTGCTAATATATAATTTTCCTTCAACCCGAAGAACTTCACTTAACATTTCTGATAATATATATCTGCTAACAACAAATTATTCTGGCTGAAAAAATAAATTATCTCCCCTTACTCTTTTCTTCTGATATAGTGTTCTAGCTTGACTTTTTTCAAATCTTTCAGCACTTTAAAGATGCCATTCATTTTTCTATGGCTTGCATTGGTTCTTTTTTATTTATTTATTTATTTATTTACTTTAAGTTCTGGGATACATGTGCAGAAAGTGCAGGTTTATTACATAGGTATATATGTGCCATGGCGGTTTCCTGCATCTATCAACCCATCATCTAGGTTTTAAGCCCCGCACGCATTAGCTATTTGTCTTAATGCTCTCCCTCCCTTGGTTCCCCATCCCCCATCAGGCTCCGGTATGTGATGCTCCCCTCCTTGTGTCCATGTGTTCTCATTGTTCAATTCCTACTTATTAGTGAGAACATGTGGTGTTTGGTTTTTTGTTCCTGTCTTAGTTTGCTGAGAATTATGGTTTCCAGCTTCATCCATGTCCCTGCAAAGGACATGAACTCATTCTTTTTTATGGCTACATAGTATTCCATGTGCCACATTTTCTTTATTCATTCTATCATTGGTGGGCATTTTAGTTGGTTCCAAGTCTTTGCTATGGTAAATAGTGCTGCAATAAACATATACGTGCATGTGTCTTTATAGTAGAATTATTTACAATCTTTTGGGTATATACCCAGTAATGGGATTGCTGAGTAATATTCAGTCATTGCTATCTTTGGTATACTTTATAATGTGTTCTTTTACTTTTGTTTTTAAGACTTTACCTTTATTACTCGTTTTCAGTG
>NW_012108141.1:6637537-6639817 GCF_000951045.1 Mandrillus leucophaeus | reverse complement strand
GATTATCTAAGCTGAAACTTCATTTCCCATAATTTTACTTCCTTGGATAGTTACATGCTAGGGTGAGCCATAAGAGACATTTGTAATACATTTAGAAAGGAGAAGTGAAGGAGCAGCAATATTATTTTAGCTTTTGGAGGCTGTCTTCCTTAAACTTCAATTTCTGTGTCAAGTGCATGGTTAGCTTTGTGACTACAGGTGCCAGCTTCTCCTGCAGAATGTCCCCACCATCAAAATTGTATGGCTGGCAGGGTCATGAGCACCTGACAGAGGTTTCAGTCTGTCCTCATAGATTCTAGCTTACCCTTGCAGGTCTCAGTGTGACTTCAGGCTCCAGGACCAGACACCAAAGACATAGCTTTCATCAACAGTGTAAAGAGCTCTCATGTGCAAGGACAAAACTCTATAAAATAAATTATGTATGTTTGTTTCTTATGGAAGCCAGGGCTCCCACAAGAAAATACCACAAATTGGGTAGCTCAAATCACAGAAATATATTTTCTCACAGTTCTGAAGGTCGGACAGCAAGGTGTTGGCAGGTTGGGCTTTTTCTGAGAACTTTCTTCTTGAACTGCAGATGGCCAAGTTCTTACTCACGCCATTCTGACTGGCACGAGATGGTATCTCATTGTGGTTTGATTTGCATTTCCCTAATGATCAGTGATGTTGAGGTTTTTTTTAATACGTTTGTTTACTGCATGAATGTCTACTTTTGAGAAGTGTCCTTTACCCAGTTTCTAATGAGATTGATTGTTTTATTCTTGTAAATTTGTTTAAGTTTCTTATACATTCTGGATATTAGACCTTTGCCAGATGAATAGATTGCAAAAATTTTCTACAATTCTGTATGTTGTCTATTCACCTAATTTTCTTTTGCTATATAAAAGCTCTTTAATGAGATCCCATTTGTTAATTTTTGCTTTTGTTGCAATTGCTTTTGGCGTTTTCATCATGAAATCTTTGCCCATGCTGATGTCCTGAGTGGTATTGCCTAGATTTTCTTTTAGAGTTGTTATCGTTTTGGGTTTTACATTTAAGTCTTTAATCAATCTTGAGCTAATTTTTGTATATGGTGTACAGAGGGGATCCAGTTTCAATTTTCTGCATATAACTAACCAGTCCTCCCAGCACCATTTATAAATAGGGAAACCTTTCCCCACTGCTACTGTCAGGTTTGTCAAAGATGAAATGGTTGCAAGTGGGTGGTCTTATTTCTGTCTTCTCTATTCTGATCGATTGCTCAGTTCTCTATTCTGTTCTGTTGCACTATGTATCTGGTTTTGTACCATTATCATGCTGTTTTGGTTACTGTAGCCTTATAGTTTGAAGGCAGGTACCATAATGCCTCCAGCTTTGTTCTTTATGGTTAGGATTGTCTTGGCTATGTGAGCTTTTCTTTTTGGTTCTATATGTTTTTTCAAATAGTTTCTTCTAATTCTGTGAATAATATCAATAGTAGTTTAATGGGAATAGCTTTGTACCTATAAATTACTTTGGACAGCATGGCTATTTTTACAATATTAATTCTTCCTATCCATGAGCATGGAATGTTTTTCCATTTGCTTGTATCCTCTCTGATTTCCTTGAGCAGAGGTTTGTAGTTCTCCTTGAAGAGGTCCTTCACTTTCCTTATTAGCTCTGTTCCTAGGTATTTCATTCTTTTTATAGCAATCGTAAATGGGAGTTCATTCACAATTTGGCTCTTTGCTTGCCTGTTGTTGATGTATAGGAATGTTAGCAATTGTGCACATTGATTTTATATCCTGAGACTTTGCTGAAGTTGCATATCAGCTTAAGAAACTGTTGGGCTGTAGTGAATGGGCAAAAGCCGGAAAGATTCCCTTTAAAAACCGGCACAAGACAGGGATGCCCTCTCTCACCAATCCTGTTCAACATAGTGTTGGATGTTCTGGCCAGGGCAATCAGGCAAGAGAAAGAAATAAGGGGTATTCAATTAGGAAAAGAGGAAGTCAAATTGTCCCTGTTTGCAGATGACATGACTGTATATTTAGAAAATCCCATTGTCTCAGCCAAAAATCTCTTTAAGCTGATAAGCAACTTCAGCAAAGTCTCAAGATGCAAAATCAATGTGCAAAAATCACAAGCATTCCTATACACCAATAACAGACAAACAGAGAGTGAACTCCCATTCACAATGGCTACAAACAGAATAAAATACCTAGGAATGCAACTTACAAGGGATGTGAAGTATTTCTTCAAGAAGAACTACAAAGCACTGCTCAATGAAATAAAAGAAGACACAAACAAATGGAAGAACAT
>NW_012108141.1:6608034-6636550 GCF_000951045.1 Mandrillus leucophaeus | reverse complement strand
TGTAAACTAGTTCAACCATTGTGGAAGACAGTGTGGTGATTCCTCAAGGATCCTGAACTAGAAATACCATTTGACCTAATGATCCCATTACTGGGTATATACCCAAAGGATTATAAATCGTGCTATTATAAAGACACATGCACATGTATGTTTATTGTGGCACTATTCACAATAGCAAAGACTTGAAACCAACCCAAATTTCCATCAATGATAGACTGTATTAAGGAAACGTGGCACATATACACCGTGGAATACTATGCAGCCATAAAAAAGGATGAGTTCATGTCCTTTTCCAGGGACATGGATGAAGCTGGAAACCATCATTCTGAGCAAACTGATCACAAGGACAGAAAACCAATCACTACATGTTCTCACTCATAGGAGGGAATTTAACAATGAGAACACTTGGACATAGGGAGGGGAACATCACACACCGGGGCCTGTCATGGGGTGGGGAGCTGGGGGAGGGATAGCATTAGGAGAAATACCCACTGTAAATGACGAGTTAATGGGTGCAAGAAACCAACATGGCACATGTATATCTATGTAACAAACCTGCACATTGTGCACATGTACTCTAGAACTTAAAGTATAATAATAATAATAAAAAGAAACTGTTGGGCTGGGACAATGAGATTTTCTAGATATAGGATCATGTCATCTGCAAACAAACATAATTTGTCTTCCTCTCTCACGATTTGGAAACCCTTAATTTATTCTCTTGCCTGATTGCCCTGGTCAGAACTTTCAATACTATGTTGAATAGGAGTGATGAGAGAGGACATCCTTGTCTTGTGCCAGTTTTCATGGGGAATACTTCCAGCTTTTGCCCATTCAGTATGATATTGTCTGTGGGTTTGTCATATATTGCTCTTATTATTTTGAGGTGTGTTCCTTCAATACCTAGTTTACTGAGAGTTTTTAACATAAAGGGATGTTGAATTTTATTGAAAGTCTTTTCTCCATTTATTGAGATAATCATGTGGGTTTTTTTTTTATTTTAGTTCTGTTTATGTGATGAATTACATCTATTAATTTGCCTATATTGAACCAACCTTACATCCCAAGGATGAAGCAAGCTTTACTGTGATGGATAAAGTTTCTTATGTGCTGCTGGATTCAGTTTGCCAGTATTTTATTGAGGATTTTTGGATTGATATTCATCAGGGATATTGGACTGAAGTTTTCTTTTTTTGTTGTATATCTGCCAAGTTATGGTATCCGGATAATACTGGCCTTATAAACTGAGTTAGGGAGGAGTTTCCCTTTTTCAGTTTTTTGAAATAGTTTCATTAGAAATGATATCAGCTCTTCTTTATACCTCTGGTAGAATTCAGGTATAAATTCATCTGGTCCAGGGCTTTTTTTGATTTGTAGGCTGTTTATTATTGCTTCTATTTCAGAACTTGTTATTGTTCTACTCAGGGATTCAATTTCTTCCTGGTTCAGTCTTGGGAGGGTGTATTTGTCCAGAAATTTATCCATTCTTCTAGGTTTTCTATTTTCCGTGCAAAGAGGTGTTCATAATATTATCTGATGGTTGTATTTTTGTGGGGTCAATGGTAATATCTCCCTTATCATTTCTGACTGTGTCTATTTCATTCTTCTCTCTCTCTCTCTCTCTCTTTAACTAGTCTAGGTAGCAGTCTATCTATTTTGTTAATTTTTTCAAAAAACTAGCTCCTGGATTTGTTGATTTTTTTGAAGAGTTGTTCATGTTTCTATCTCCTTCAGTTCGGCTCTGATCTTGGTTACTTCCTGTCTTCTGCTAGCTTTGGGTTTGTTTGCTCTTGGTACTCTGGTTCTTTTAGTTGTGTTGTCACATTGTTAACTTGAGATCTTTCTATCCTTTTGATGCAGGCATTTAGTGCTATAAATTTCTCTCTTCACACTGCTTTGGCAGCATCCCAGAGATTCTGGCATATTGTCTCCTTGTTCTCATTAGTTACAAATAGCTTCTTGATTTCTATCTTAATTTAAATATTTACCCAGGAGTCATTCAAACGCAGGTTATTCAATTTCCATTTAGTTGTGTGGTGTTGAGTGAATTTCATAGTCTTGAGTTCTAATTTGATTGCACTGTGGTCTGAGAGACTGTTATTATTTCAGTTCTTTTGCATTTGCTGAAGAGTGTTTTACTTCCAAATATGTGATCAATATTAGGGTAAGTGCCATGTGACAATGAGAAGAATGTATATTCTGTTGTTTGGGGTGGAGAGTTCTGTAGATATCTATGAGGTCCACTAGGTCCACAGCTGAGTTCAGGTCCTGAATATCTTTGTTAACTTTCTGTCTCAGTGATCTGTCTAATACTGTCAATAGGGTGTTAATGTCTCTCACTATTATTGCGTGAAAGTCTAAATCTCTTTGTAGGTCTCTAAGACCTTGCTTTATGAATCTGGGTGCTCCTGTATTAGGTGCATACATATTTAAGATAGTTAGCTCTTCTTGTTGAGTTGAACCCTTTCTCATTATGTACAGTCCTTCTTTGTCTTTTTAAATCTTTGTTGTTTTAAAGTCTGTTTTGTCAGAAACTAGGATTGCAACCCATGCTTTTTTCTTGGTAAATTTTTCTCCATCCCTTTATTTTGAGCCTATGTGTGTCACTGCACATGAGATGGGTCTCTTGAATACAGCATAGCAATGGGTCATGACTCTTTATCCAGATTGCCATTCTGTGTCTTTTAATTGGGGCATTTAGCCCATTTACATTTAAGTTTAATATTGTTATGTGAGAAATGGATCCTATCATCATGATGCTATCTGGTTATTTTGCAGACTTGTTTATGTGGTTGCTTCATAGTGTCATTAGTTGGTGCACTATGTACTTCAGTGTGTTTTTGTAGTGGCTGGTAAATGGTTTTTCCTTTCCATATTTAGTGCTTCTTTTAGGAGCTCTTGCAAGGCAGGCCTGGTGGTGATGAATTTCCTCAGCATTTGCTTGTCTGATAAGGATAGTATTTCTGCTGTGCTTATGAAGCTTAGCTTGGCTGGAAATGAAATTCTGGGCTGGAAATTCTTTTCTTGAAGAATGTTGAACACTGGCTTGCAATCTCTTCTGGCTTGTAGGGTTTCCCACTGAGAGGTCCACTGTGCATCTAATGGGTTTCCCTTTGTAGGTAACATGGACTTCCTCTCTGACTCCCTTTAACATTTTTTCTTTCATTTCAACCTTGGAGAATCTGATAATTATGTGTCTTGAGGTTGATCTTCTTGTGGAGTATCTTACTAGAGTTCTCTGTATTTCCTGAACCTGAATGTTGGCCTGTCTTCTTAGGCTCAGGAAGTTCTCCTGGATGATATCCTGAAGTATGTTTTCAAACTTGGTTCTGTTCTTCCAGTTTCTTTCAGGTATCCCAGTCAGTCGTAGGTTCAGTCTTTTTACATAGTCCCGTATTTCTCAGACGTTTTGTTTGTTCTTCATTCTTTTTTCTCTATTCTTGCCTCCTGTCTTCTTTCAGAAAGATAGTCTTCAATCTCTGAGAGTCTTTCCTCTGGTGGTCTATTCTGCTATTGATACTGGTGATTGCATTGTGAATTTCTTGTGTTCTGTTTTTCATTTCATCAGGTCAGTTATGTTCCTCTCTAACCCAGCTATTCTTGTTATCAGCTCCTGTATTGTTTTATCATGATTCTAGCTTCTTTTCATTGGGTTACAACATGCTCCTTTAGTTCAGCAAAGCTCATTATTACCCAACTTCTGAAGCCTACCTCTGCCAATTCAGGCAGCTCAGTCTCAGCCCAATTCTGTGCCCTTGCTGGAGACCTGTTGCAGTTATTTTGAGGAAAGAAGGCACTCTGGCTTTTCGAATTTCAGCATTTTTGCACTGACTGTTTCTCATCTTTTGTGACTTATCTAATTTCAATTTTTGAAGATGCTGAACTTTAAATGGAGTTTTTACAGGGTCTTTGTTGCTGTTGTTGCTTTCTGTTTTTCTTTTAACTATCAGGCCATTCTTCCATAGGGCTGCTTGTTGGGGGATCACTGCAGACCCTAGGTGCCTCGGTTTTTCCCTTACCTGAAGGTATCACCAGTGAAGGCCGTGAAACAACAAAGATGGCAGCCTTCTCCTTCCTCTGGGAGCTCCATCCCAGCGGAGTACTGACCTGCTGCTGGCCCAGACCCTTCTGTAGGAGGTGTCTGGAGACCCCTGTTGAGAGACCTCAGTCAGGACGGATGGATCAAGAGCCCACTGAAAGAAGCAGTCTGGTTGCTTTTTGGTAAAGCAGGTGTCTTGTGTTGGGGGACCCTTCCTCATCAACACTGCCTGAACTCTCCAGAGCCAGCAGGCTAGAAAGGCTGAGTCAACTGAACTGCAGAGACATTGGCTGCTTCTCATCTCAGAGGCTCTTTCCCAGGGAGAGATCAGAGTTCTGTCTGTATAACCCTGGCTGGAGTTATTGAGATTCCTGCAGGGAGGCCCCTGCACAGTGAGAAGGAATGGATTAGAGTCTAACTCAAAGAGGCAGTCTGGGCCAGCCACAGTGGCTCACACCTGTCATCTCAGCACTTTGGGAGACTGAGGTGGGTGGATCACCTGAGGTCAGGAGTTCAAGACCAGCCTGACCAACACAGTGAAACCCTGTCTCTACTAAAAATACAAAAATTAGCCAGGCATGGTGGTGCATATCTGTAATTCCAGTTACTTGGGGGGCTAGGGCAGGAAAATTGCTTGAACCTGAGAGGCGGAGGTTGCTGTGAGCCGAGATTGCACCATTGCACTCCAGCCTGGGCAACAAGAGTGAAACTCCATCAAAAAAAAAAGGAGCAGTATGGCCACATTCTGGAACAGCAGCTGTGCTGCATTGTGAGGGGTGAAGGACTCCTCCTGTCGGGGCCACCTAGACTCCCCAGAGCCAGAAGACTAGAACTGAGTTGCCCAATCTGCAAAAATGTCAGCCACCTGTCCCCCCAGGAATTTGTCCACCTCAGGCAGTCTCCAGTCTGCTGCACTGGCCAACTGGAATTCTAAGTGACTGGGTCTTAGCTTGTGAGGTGCAGGGGAAGTGGGGCCTGCAGAATGACACTGCTTGGCTCCCTGAATCTCCTAGAGGAATGTAAGGATGGAACTCCCACCTTGTCAGGATTCCCAGGGCTGAAGACTGAAAAACTCCCGGGTCCCTGTGTGAGCCTCTGTGTGAGCCTCAGTGCCTAGTCTGCTGAGACTTTGCCCAGTTCTGTGTATTGGACAGAAGGCCCTGGTAGCTTGACCTTACGAGGGGATCTCCTGATCTGTGAGTTGCAACGATCTGTGGGAGAAGTGTGGTTTCTAAGGCAGGGTTGCACAATCACTCACAGCTTCCTTTGGCTGAGGATGAGGGATCCTTTGGCTCTGTCCCACCCCTGGGGTGGACCATCACCCCACCCTGCTTTTCTTCATTCTCCATGGGTTGAGTTGATTGCCTAATGAGTCCCAAAGTGAAAACCTGGACATTTCAGTCGAAGGTGCCAAATTCACTCTCCATTTTCATTCCTCTCCATGACAGCCACGGACTGTAGTTGCTTCTAATCAGCCATCCTGGCCCCTCCCCATTTCTATTTTATAAATAATGGGAAGACAATGCCCTAAATGAAACTCCATGTTATTTATCTCTGTAAATAGTTTAGCCATTACTGCTATCCATTAGTCAGAGACATTTTAAATAATTCTAACACTCTTTGATCCTTTACCTGAGAAAAGCAGTTTAATTAGGACTTTTATTTTTCCAGTGGTCATAGGCACCTTTATTAAAATAAAGGGCCTGTGTTTATTTAAATAGAAGAATTACTAAGAAAGAACCTGGAAAATTATATTGTAATAATTTTGCCAAAACTCTTCAACTATTTCTATATTGATTTAGGGAATTAAGTTAATTAGGTTAGATAATACTAACTCCCAGAACAAATATTGTTCTTTGGATTAGCAGAGGAAAATCTAATTGCTGATACTGTGATGCATTTCTTTTGATGCTTTGAAGCTATTCAGTAAAAGAAGCAAAGCACAGTGTACACAGCATAAAGTGCTTCTTTTAGTCTTCTGAGCCACCTTACTCCTCTCTAGCTCGTCAAATAATTAACTGGCATTAGTTTCCCTTTTTTTTCATATTTCCCTTTCTTCCTAAGCAAGGACTATGCAAAAAGTTGTGTGGTTATTAGATTCATACACTATTTGTGTACTTATTGTGATCTGAGATGTTAAATGATTATATAGTGGTCAGGGTGATGGCAGCAAATTGTTGGCAAACTCAGATGACCAAAAAGAATAAAAGCACTATTTACAAAGATATGGGCAAAATTAATGGAAACCAACATGGGATGGTGAAGCATCCCTGGGTTAGCAACAGTGGGAAGCCATTAACACCATTTGGCACAAAAGAAGATACGGAAGGAAGCAATTCCTAGAGCAGGCAGTGCTGCCAGACCCTGGAGAGAGTGCTGTAGCTAATGGAATGAGAAGATGACCAAACTTAAGGAAGGTATCTGCTTCTAAACCACAGACAGTAGGAAGTTGACAGGGAATAAATCCTCTAACCACTTCTTTCCAGCCCCTTGAACTCCAGCTGGTACCTCCTATTGGCTGAAACCAACCCAAAGCCAAAAGCTCCTGATTAATGACCATGAAGGTCATTGTCCAGGGGCACATATAAAGATAGAGAAGTGTAGAGAATGGATCTGGCAGAGATTATATGATTATTTGTATGTGAATCATTGGTACTAACTTTTTATGAAGATTAATTGAAAACTTTTGGGAGCAGAAAAATATCCTACACAATACAAGAGTACGTGGAAGATAGTAAATGTTTGTAAAATGCTTGCTGAATAAATAAAACTTAGACTGGACTATAAGCATTATATACTTAGGTTTCTGAGGTCAAGTCTAGAACAGATTTTTACTTAAACTCTTAACAGTGTAGGCAATATCTATTACATCAGGCGCTTGGTGAAGGATTATCAACTAAAAAGGTGGCTGGATAAATATATGGGTGCATATATAATCAGATGAAAGTATAGATAACTCACAACATTTTATATACATTAGGAAACTTGAATGTAAACTAGTCCAACTGTTTCATTTTGCAGGTAAAAAATGGAATTTCAAGTTGATTAAAAACACAATATTGCAGAGTTAGAACCCAAAAAGTCTCATGACTCTAACCTCGTCTAATTAAAATGCTACCTCTAATTAATAGTTTACAATTTGTTTCATTCAAATAAATTCAAGAGATCTCTTGTATAACATTGTGACTACAGTTAACAACAATATATTGTGTTCTTTTAAAATGTCAAGAAAATAAATTTTAAGTGTTATCACCACAAAAAATGATAATTATGTGAGATAATACATATGGTAACTTGATTTAGCCATTCCACTATATATATATAATTTAAAACACCATGTTGTATATGATAAATATCGGCAATTTTCTTAGTTAAAATAAAATAAAATGTTTTAAAAATTGTTCCATTCAAATCAAAGTCAGTTACTGATGATGATGATGAGAGAGAGATAGGAAAAGCACAAGTACCAGCTCACTTAGCATGATCCATGATTTGTGAAACATGCTTTCTATACTACTGAAAGAATGTTGAGGAGTCTACTTGTTTCTGTGTGACCTAAGTCCACAATGAACTTGCATCCACAGAAAGTATTTGAGAATGTAGGTCTCTAAAAATAACAGCACTTTAAAAGTTGTCATTAATCAATCCATATATATATATGTGTGTGTGTGTATATATATACACACACACACACGTATATACCTGTCTAATTACCATTATTCAACTAAATCTTCATCTTATTTTTTATGAAAGTACAACAAAAATAAGCTTAACCAATGCCAAATGTAAAAGTAAATTTCTTTGTCATTTCCCCAAACGTAATTACCATCTTCCATTTTGGAAAACTTTAATGAATTCTGATTGATGGGCTGGGTGTGGCGGCTCACACCTGTAATTCCAGCACTTTGGGAGGCTGAGGCTGGTGCATCACTTGAGGTCAGGAGTTCGAGACCAGCCTGGCCAACATGGTGAAATCCTGTGTCTGCTAAAAATACAAAAATTAGCTGGGTGTGGTGGTGCAGACCTGTAATGCCAGCTACTTGGGAGGCTGAGGCAAGAGAATCGCTTGAACCTAGGAAGCAGAGGTTGCAATGAGCCAAGATGGGGCCACTGCACTCCAGCCTGGGCAACAGAGTGAAACTCTATCTCAAAAAAACAAAAAAAAATCTGATTGTTGAAACACAAATCATTAATTTCTCATCTGTAATTAATATTAATGTTTTAGGTCCATACATGAAAAATTGTGCCTTAAAAAATATTAAAACATTTCTTAATAATACTAGGTTTAAGTTTGCCAATCTTCCACATATGCTACAAAGATGATTTTAGTCTATCAAGATGTTTATTGTGTATATTTCATTTTTTGTTTATTTAAACATTCTAAAATTTAGATGCAAACATTGTTTAGCAGCATCACTTTTTCAGTGTCTTGGATGCAAGGCATAAAACTGACTCTCATGACTTTAAATATATTATCTGTATAATATTTTAAAATTTTGCTTTCGAAGCCAGGAGCTATGTTGGAAATACCATCTACATTTATTTTTTAAGTGTACTGAAGAAGAACACTTTTGAAACCTGTAATCCATATTTAAGTGAAACGCCACTGTAACCAATCTTTGAAATCCAAAAGTGTCAATCCACTAAAATGCAGTTACTTTATTGCAGTTCAGAAGTGTGAGGAGTTGGTGACAGGATGCAAATCCTTCCCAAACTGATGTGGCATTTCACCACTTAGTGGCGCTTGTTCTCTCTAGCCTAAATAAGGATAGGGCAATTCTGGGTTCTATGGAGAGCACAGCCGAATCTCCAGGTGAGTGTCCATTTAGTGGGCCTGGTGGGAGTTTGGCTAGGAATATACTGGGACTTAGGGAGCCATCGTCCACTTCCCAGCTTCCCACTACCGGTGGCTTGTTAATTCCTGCGCGTCCAGGTTCTCCCCTGGCAGAGGACTAGAACTCCACTCTGTCCCCCACCACCCTGCAGCAGGAGTAGTTGGGGAGGGGAGATTGGCTATTGGGCAGAGGAAAGCAACCCATTAGGTCCAATTTCGCGCCTTTTTTGTGTGTATATTTTTACTGTCAAAATTGGTTGCGATCATCAACTCGATAAACATGAATCACGAATATGTCTGTACTTTCAGAATCAATTAGTGTGAAGTTCATGAACCCAAATGCCCAATATAACACCGAATTGGTGTAAAGATACCATCTTCTGTTCTTTAGTATACCAATTGGCAAAGCAGGGAGAAACAGGTGTCCGTCCTAGATCACAGCCGGAGACTTCTCAGCAGGCCTCCTTCTTCGCAGAGAGCAGCTTTGGAAGGGGAGTGGGCTGGGAGGAGGCAGGGGACGCCGAGAAGCACAAATTCATGGCTCCCCAGTGAGTGCCCGCACGTGTTTCTGCGCTGGGTGACTCGAGGGGCCCAAGTTCTGTCCGGACGGGGGAGCGCGGGGCGGTAAGGACCTGGCAGTTCACCTCGCCAGCGGCTTTAGTGTCGCCGTCCCGAAACCGCGGAGCCTGACAGCTGAGCTGTCCAGCGCCAGGGGGCGACCAGCCCACGAAGCGGGGACTGGAGGAGGGACCAAGGGACGCGGGGCGGCGGCTACTCTGCCGCGCTCCGCCCTTACCTCCAGGTAGTACAAGTCCACAGTAGTGATCTGCGAGTCCAGGAAATCTTCATAGGTGTTGAACTGAGTGACAATATTGTCCAAGGCCTTCAGACCCTCTTCCTGTTCCATGGTGGTATCCTGGGCCGAAGCGTCCCTAGCAACGGAAGCAGGAGGGCAGGGGCAGGAGGTTCCACCCACTTCATTCCTGCCAATCAGTTGAAGCCGGTGTGAGCTTCGGACGTTAATCCCACCCCCCGGCGGTTTGTCGCAGAGTTTCTGGCTTCTGCCACACTCCAGAAAGCTTTCTGGAATTACCCACTCTAAGTTCAGGTCAGATACCCATCCACCGACTCAGACTTCGCTGAACTGTTGAGCAACCAGAGAGGTGAAAACTGCAGTCCAAAGTTAAAAAGTGTGACACTGCCTAGATATTTAGACAAAATATTAGGAATCAGCTCCCAATTGCATTCTAAAACAATGTTATGCAAGACAAAAATACCGAGATATTTTGCAAAAAGAGTTATCTCAAAAATCAGTCTATCAAAATGGTGTTGTGACAAGGACAATAATAAAATAATGATTTTGTTAAATTATTTTAAAAGTTATAACAAAGGTAAATTATTGCTAATGTTTGTGTACAAGAAGCAATTTATGAAATTCCCAAAGGAAAGAAACTCAATCAAAAAAATATCTTCGGAGACATTTTTTGGCACCAAGTTCTTGCTTTCACTTATTTTACTATTTTAGTACAGTTGAAAAATTGTGCTGTGTTGAAGCTGCCCTTTTTAAAGAATAAAATATCTGTGAAATCTTATTAAATAAAGTCTTTTACTGAAGATTTTTGGTTTTCCTCAGAACAGTATTGTGTTCTTAAAATATGAATTTAAAGTAATCCAACATAGCAGCTGGCAAAATATATTCAGAAACAATCTTTGGATTTTAATATTTTATAAACCATCCTTGGGAATTAGCATATAATACAATTCTAAGCCTTTAACTGTTGCTCTCTAAGTACGTTTCTAATTCATCTTGAAGATTTTCACAGATTTACTAACAAAATTTTAATGAAAACATCTGGTAAGATACTTCAGTTAGCTTTCCTAATTTAAAAAGGTCATCTTAAAAATTAGGATGTCATGAATTGCGAATTTTAAGTGATATAGACACAATCTTTAGGGTGCTACTAACTTTTTTTTGTTTAATGAATGTATTCTGACATGTTTTTAAAGATATTTGGGGCCTTATTTTTGAATGCAATTTAATTATTGAATTTGGGAAAATAAAAAGGAGATAAAACCCTGGACACTGGTAACCCATCAAAAGTAATAATAGGCCGGGTGCAGTGACTCACGCCTGTAATCCCAGCACTTTGGGAGGCCGAGGTGGGTGGATCACGAGGTCAAGAGTTCAAGATGAGACTGGCCAACGTGGTGAAATTCTGTCTCAACTAAAATTACAAAAATCAGCCAGACGTGATGGCAGGCACCTGTAATCCCAGCTACTCAGGAGGCTGAGGCAGAAGAATCCTCCTGTATCAAGATTTCATCACTTTTAAGAAACAGTAAAGCATCTAGAGAATGTTTGGGTTTATTAAAATAGAGCACTTTAATGAAAAGGATCTATATGTTAGTAAAATGTGAGGTCATGGTTTGGCTATATATTGTTCTATTATGATCAATTGTGATTGTGCATTTTTTAGAGAAACCTCATTAAATTTGCCATTTGGTCAACATCTCTTTGATGAAGTAATCTCTACAGCATCTAAATTTAAACAATCAGGACATTATTTTCAGTCAATGAGTCTAGAAATGTCTTCTAACTCAAAGCACGGAGGCTGATTTTCAACAAATCAGCTTCTCTATTAATATCGAGAACATTCATAAACTGATCCTTGTTCCTCACAGTAAGGCTACAATTACTAGTAAGCATAATTCAACTGTCTTTTTCTAAACTTTCAATTTAACTTCAGAACCACTTCCAGACCTGTGCCTGAGAAATTACATGAAAGGGTGGCAACAAAGAAATCAGTAAGTTTCAGCAAGCTTCTCTTTTCATTGCAAGGCCTTTGTTATGATCAAGAAATACTTTATTTTGGATAACATGCATTCCTACTTCAAGTCTAAGATTTTTAAAGACTGAAACCTGGAATTTAGCACCAATCCCAGAAATTCCATTCTTTGCAAAAGGACAAAGAAGGATTATGTATTCATAATAAAACTCCAACATGTAAGAGAGCGGAAACATATGTTATGTAAGAACAACAAAATATATGCCAGATTTAAGGTACTTACTTGGTGGAAGTATATAAAAGAGTTTCAAAATAAGCGCTACACTTTTATATTCCAAAATGTTTGGCAATATACTATGATAGTTGAGAAAATGAAAGGAAAACATACTTTGGTTTGTTGACATGATAGGAAGGGAATGTTTTGCTTATTATGTTAATAAGAACTTGAGGTTCTATTAAGATGTTCTATTAATATGTTATCAAATTGTAGGAAAAATATATATATATACTTACTCTATTAGGACAAGAGATTTGTGTCTGGTGTTGCCCAACTGCTTGTTAAGTATCTATGACGGCAGATGAGGGCTATTGCTTAATCATCAGCCAAGGAGAGCTTTTTTGCACTTAGTAATAATGGTGACACTAAATTTACTTGAGCTATTTCTTGTGATGAGATCACTGGACTTCCTCACAGTCTCAGTTATTCTAGGATGCTGGAGTTCTGGTTCCACTGCTTCTCTGTCCTGGAGACACAATGTGTTCATGTGTCATAATCCAGTAGTTTGCTCCTGCCTTGTCACTGACAGTGTGAAGGGAAAATTCCAGAGGAGAGAAATACAAGTATAAGATGGAATTCCTCCAAGGACTGGGGTTGACAGATGTCTGCAGCTGATAAAGATGGAAAACTACTAGTGTGCGATGGGATAGATGATGGGTATGATCACCACAACCACTATTTTGGAACAGAGAAAAACTTGGGCTCTCTGTGGCTCTCTAAGGCATTACCAACAACCTCACTGAAAATTCCCTCAAGATTTTTGGCTACATGGAAATTAGCCTCTACCCTAAAACTCCACTCCCCCTGAATGGACAAACAATCAGAATATAGAACATGTGAATAAATGGCCACCACAATAAATGTGCAGCTGCCAGTTGCAAGCAGGTGCCCAGCATTGCCCTACAATCTACTATGTTATCTTTTTCTTCTATTCACTCTTATTTTCCACTATGGCTTTTTCCACTTTCTCCTCTCTCCTTAATCTTATATCATCCTTTCTCAAAGCAGATAAACTTAACTCTTATACCCAAAAGAAGGAAGTTATCACAGTAGATTTCCCTCAGTCAAGTGCTGTATACAAGCTTATTCACATTCATATCAACGTTTTACTTCTTCCATTGTGTAAAGGAAGAGATTTACCTCCTCCCATACCTTCACCTCACAGGTTCAATCTCCTTCTGTCTTCTCAAGGTTTCTCACTTTAATTATTCCCTCTCTTTCTTGTTGTTAATTTATCTCTCCCTCCCCACCCCAGCTCCTTTCCCATTTTAAAAATAAGCAAATGATCCCAAAACCCACCCTCACCTCCACAGGCAACTTTAGCTATAGGCTTCCTTGCCCTTTACAGCAAAGCTCTTAGAAAGAGCTATCTACAATCACTATCTCCATTTCCTTACCTTCCACTTTCTGCCCAACATTTTCTAGTCTGTTTTTACTCACTGCTCCACTATTTTCACCAAAGTCAATTATGACATCTTTGCCATTATGCCCAATAGACATTTTTTCTGTCCTCATACTGCTTGACATTTAGCAGCATTTCACCCTGTGACCACTCCCTTCTCTTCAAAATTCTCTCTCTTAGCTTTCGTTACATTACTTTGCACTGAGGTTGGTCAGTTGGTTGGTTGGTTGGTTGATTGGTTGGTTGGTTGGTTTTCCATTAGCTGTTTCTTCTCAGTTCTCTTTGCTAGCTCCTTTTATCCTTACCTCGCTTTTAAAAGTTGGCGAGTCTCAGGGTTCTCTCCTAGACCCTTTGCTGACTCTACACTTTTGTTACTTGGAACTTTCACCCACACTCATTGCTTTACTTACTGCCTTACATGCATATGGTTCCTCTATCTATATAATTAACCAGGTCACTCTTCCAATCACATATCTTACTGCCTAGAAGATGCCATTTGGATGTATAACATGTATAAATGAAATTTTTCCTCTTTTTGTGCCTCCTAATCTTGTTCCTCCTCCAGTGTTCCCTCTTTCAACACACAGGTTCCTCTCCTCTTAGTTGTCCATGTGAGAAACATGGAAGACAGTCTTGAACCTTACCTCTCCGTCACCCCAGAAATTTAAGACCTGTTATTTCCATCTCTCAAGTACTTCTCTTGAAGGCTTAAATTTCTCTCCAACCTAACTGACATTGCTTCCTTGCCTACGCCAAAGTTTGGCACCTAAACTCCAAGAATATCATCTTTTCTGGTTTCCCTATACTCTTCTGACCCCTTTCCATTCCACTCTTCACAATGGAGTGTTTGCTTAAAATCACAGATCTCATTAGGCCTCTTTTAAAAACCTTCATTGGCTCCCCATTACCCTTAGGATAAAATACAATTTTGTTCTGTCTTTTTGACATGACTTACAAGACATTCCACATCCTGACCTTCATCTGATACCCTCTACTGCACATGTTACATGTTCCAGCCACACCAGACTTTTTTCAATTTTGAAAGGAGCCTCCACTTCTTTTGCTGCTGGGTCTCAAACATACTGTTCCCTCTGCCTAGGACATTCTTTCACAGTACACACTTTTTCCGTTTACCTGTTAGCTCCCTATTATAGATCTAAGTATAGAGATCGAGATATAGTGTCTTATATGTTCCCAGAGCACTTTCTAATGCCCTTATCATTTGTTGCAATATCTTGATTATTGTAAAGTGTTTGACAAATGTCTGTACTGCTTATTAGAATATATGCATATAAAGGCAAAGATTATGTTAACCCTCTTCACCACTGTATCTTCAGCATCTAACATAGTACCTGGAACATAATGATCCCTCAAAAGTATTTGCTGAATAAAACACTTTTTCTATATATTTCAGTCATTCCTTTTGGAAACAAGGTGAAAGGCACTACAATCCGTATGAGGAACTTATCAAGATAAACAACCTAAATTTTAGCACCTACATTTTAGAAAGGCACTTAGCAAAACCAATGTAATAATAGCACAAGTCAGAATTCTTTTTGATAAAGAGATATTTTGAAGCACTATGCAAATTCAGATGAGTGAAAAATTACTTCCAACTGGAAGTCGTCATGCAAAATTTGATGACATGGCCTTTGTGCTGAATATGAAGTACTGAGATGGGGAGCTGGGGCTCTGAATAAATGTCCATGTGACTGAATCTCATGTGCTAAAGTTTCAAGGTGAGAAAACGAGAGGTATGTTCAGGGAAGGATGATGAGGGAAATTTATTTAGAGTGCAGGATATATGCAAGAGGGCAGAAAAATAGAAGGGCAAGTTAGAAGTAGACCAGGCTGTGGTCTGTCTATTTAAGAAGCTTTAACCATACTCTCCAAGCAAAAGAGAGCCAAAAGAAGTGTTTGCAAAGAAGTGATCATCAGAACTATAGTTTTAAAGATTATTCTGACAGCAGTAAATGACTGGAGGGGAGGTAGGAAGACATCTTAGGTGAGGAGACAGAAAAAAAGGGGAGGTTGAAATTGGGAGTAGCTGCAGGGGAGATGTACTTAAGAAACTTTTGGGGAAAGAATTTTACAGCCAGAGACTGATTTCAAGTTTACTGCACATTTTTTACCCTGAAGCAAAAGTCAGAAGATTTTCATTTTACATCAAGTTTTACCTGCTCAAAATAAGAAATACAATGGCATGATTGGTTTTTAATGAAGCTTTCCTGGTACATAATAAACTCAATAATGAGGCACTGACTTGAGGATAAAAAAGAAATTCAGATAAAATCTTAGGAGAAAATAAAAGGAGACATCGTTAAAACCCCAGAGACGAGGTGGAAATAGGCTGCCTCTCTGAGGAATATATTCAGTTCTTCTAAAATATGTCATGATCTCTACAGAATTCCTAAGAGCTTGATCTATTTTAAACCAACATCTTCTTTCTAGCTTCTGAGTATAATATCAAAGCTCATCAGGTACTCAAGGATTTCTGCAGCCATGGTAATAATACAACTCCAGTCACAACTAAGCAGATACAGAAAGGGGAAAAAAAATCACTAGACTTTCTAAGAGAAGCATTACAGGATGTGGTGCAAATTCCATTAAGAGCTAATTCAACTCATGCTCATCTCTACTTCTCTGGGATATCAAATATTCTTTGGCTGCAGATTCATTAATCACAATAAAAATGTTTTGATCCATCTTTCCTACTCACTGTCACTTATTGAAGCAAAAGTAAAACTTATTTACCTCAGTAACCAGTAATGTAAATTACTTCAGCAATGTAAAGTCACCAGAGAGTCAGGAACTGTGCTAGGCTTTGAGAGTGTAACCAAAAACTAACACCTGATTCTTTAAATCTTCAAGGATATTATAATTTAGGGAAGACAGAAAGAGAACATGAGCTGGTAGTTGGCTGAATGAAGGAAGGGAAGGAGATGAAATGTATAAAGTGAGAAAAACAAAAATGTACAAGAGCTATGGTAACATGTATGTATGTATACAGTGTACAGCTGGAGTATCCAATCTTTTGGCTTCCCTGGGCCACATTGGAAGAATTATCTTGGGCCACACATAAAATATACTAACACTAACAATGGCTGACGAGCTAAAAAAAAAAAAAAAATCGCAAAAACGACTGTTTTAAGAAAGCTTATAAATGTGTATTGGATTGCATTTAAAGCCGTCCTGGGCTGCATGTGGCACACGGGCTATGAGTTTGACAAGCTTGGTGTACAGAGTGGAAAACAGATGAGAAAAAAATTGATTCTATGTGTGAAGGACATACCATAGAATCCAAGAATGATGTGTTTTAAGAAATCAATAGGAAATAATTTTGTATTCTGGAAAACAATGAGTTAGGACTGGATGGCCTCTGAGGGCACAGCTAGCTTCAAAATTCTGTGATAATATTCTAACTTAAACTTTCAACAAGTGTTCAGATTTAGCCTACAGGAAATCACTCAGAAGAGAGGAAAATAGTGGAATTTTGTCATATCATGCATTTTGCTGGAAGAAAGCACAGAATTTTACTAAATTAATTCACGACCACAAGTCTCAACATACTTTGCAATAGTAACATACTGTCTTACTGGTTTATTTTCTTTTTTTTCAAGTCTATTTCACATCTTTTTTCCTATTCAAAATGGTCATCTTCCTTCTCTCTTATTCCTCATTCCTTTCAGCATTACTCCATCCCCACCCCTACCTAACCACCCAATACAACCCTATCTACACTTTTTCTTAAGTATTAATCTAGTCCTTTGTTATGATGAATATAATATTCCTATCAAATGCAACCTATGTCATCCAATTCTCTGGATGTCATCCTCTCTCACCTTCTCAAGGATTTCATCCTGCTGTCAGTCACGTTCTCCCTAGCTTTATCCACTTCTCCCACTCTGGGTCACCGCAACAGCATACAAGCACATCCTAGAATCTCATGTCTTTAAAAGAAGTGAACTCCTTTGACCCCATGTTTTGTTTCAATTACTGTCATTCTTATTTTTGCCTTATTAAAAAACTTATTGAAAGAGTAGTCTGTATTTATCATCACCACTTTCTCATCTCCCTCTTCTCTTCTAAGCTTTCTCCAACCAAAATTTTTCCCCACCACCTAACTAAGATTGTTTTTTTCCAGGTTGCCAATTACTTTGTAGTTTTCAAATCATAGGGATGTGCCTCTACTTTTAATGTACTTGACCTTTCCGTGGCATTAAGCACAGCTTGCTGGTCATTCATAAAATACCTTCTTCTCTTAGCTTCCATAATACCACACTCATACTGCACTCATACTACCTGTTCTTATTAGCATAACTTGTTAATTCCACCACCTTGGCTAAACTTCTACATGTTTGGATGTTCCAGAGCTTAAATCCTGGGGCCACACCTCTTCTAATTTATAAACTCTCCCTTTTGCCTCACACTACACATCTAATCCATTAGCTAGTTTAGCTTTCTTAACATACATATATATATATATACACACACACACATATATATACACACACACACATATATATTCTATTCACTGTTTTCCATTTTTACTAATTTCATCTCAATGCACTCAGTCATCATTTTTTGCCTAGACAACTATAACAGCCTCCTAAATGGCTTCTTTACTTTCCCTTTTGCTTCCTTCCTTAATCCAGACTCCACACAGTAGCCAGAGAATTTCATTTAAAAATGCATATCAGATTATGTTGCTCTCCCATTTAAATCCTCATTGATTTCCACTGCAGTTAGAATAAAATCCAAAATCATTCCCTCGGTTTATGAAGCCCTACATTTCTTCTCACCCTGGCTGGTTTTCTGGTCTTATCTCTTACTTCATGCTACCTCAATCCCACTCTACCTGATGGTCATGCTGGTTTCTTTCTCTTCCCAGAATCTATTATGCTTGGTCATATTTTCTTGCCCTAGAATGACATCCTTCCTTCCCTGCCCCAATGTTTGAATAGCTTACGGCGTATACTAAACTCCCAGGCCAAAGTAACCAAGTTAATCTTCATTACATCTTATTATATGGTCCACTGCATCATACTAGTCACATATTGGTTAAATTCACTTACTGGAATGCACACTCTATATGGTAAAGATATCATCTGCCTGGTGATCACTACTATATGGCTGGAATCAATAACAGCACCCAGAACCTACCAGGTGCTCAGTAAAGATTTAATGATGAAAAACATGCAAGTTTTATAATACAAATATATAAAATTATGAAAACAATTTTTATAACAATCATTTGATAGTCTTTAAAAGGCTACACAAAATTTAAAATATAATTTTATAATTATAGATACAATTATGACAACAAAATTTTATAAAATTAATCATTTGATTTTTTTTTTAAAGTCTACCCAAAGGAATTTAAAATCAGAGAATGTTGTTGAAACTGAACACCAACTGTACCTACATTTATTTCTAATAGGTTTCTCTGAGTCCACTGATACCCATAAGAAAGCACTTAGTGCCTCAAGGAAACTCTAGAAAGTAGTCAGAAGAAACCACAGGCCAGCTATAGTCTGAGAGTGTTTTCTATTGTGATTGGCCATTCTGGTATAAAAATTTTGATGAATGGCTTATTATCACCATTTCTGCTCCCAAGCACTCTCCCAGCATCACACCATTATAGCAACTATGTCCCATCTCCTCAGAATGCAGCACACTGGCATAGTGAACATAAAGTCCCAAGTAATCTGTGAATTCATAGCTGAGATATACTGAATATGTATACACTTCCCAGCTCTTACCTATTACACTTTTTTTCCCACCAGTATTCTTCATTTTCTTTTTCCAAACTTTTCAAGGATTTGACACAAACAGACCACAGGTTGCTGTATTACAGGACACAGACACACACACGCGCAATGCACACACACACCACAATCCCATAGAGATGCAAAAATAAATGCAAGGATACAGTTCAAAACCATCATTCAGACATGCAAGAACACAACATATACACCTTACAGATGGAAGATATGGACAACTAGATGATGGAATTAATTACCTTCCAGGATCTAATATTGACAGTTTCTAAAAGAACTGCTTTACATGCAGCTAATTGAAATAAACGGGAAATGGAAATACTAGTCATAAATAGGAAGATAATTTTTGAATAAGACTAACTTATAAAAATTGCTTGGATACATTTCAGCCTGTGGGTAGGAGCTTCTGGACAGTTATTACAGAAATCTGTATCTGCACTCAGTTCAGCTAGTAGGGCCGCAGCTGACTTTCTTTATCTTCTTGTAAAGACTCAGTTTCAGGTGTAGGGCCCTAGATTATAGTATAAGAAGATACTCTTTCCTTCATCTATAGATACTTAGAAAATAAGACTATTTTCCATATTCTGGCTGTTAAGAATGGCTTTGTTTAAAAAGTCTTTCTCCAGAATATATGCCCGGATGACCAGCCAGTCACATAGTAAGTGAAATAAAATTTTCCAAAAACATGGTATGACATCTAAGAAACAATGTGGCAGTGGAATTAAAGTGGCTAATTTGGAACCAAAGATGTTACTTATTGAGATAGAAAAGCTCCTTCATATATTAACTTAGAAGGACATTAACTGTTGTCATTGTAGAAAATAAATTTATTTACCAGCAGCAGTTTAATTTTCAAATGCAAAAACAGATAAGATGGGTATTAATTTTAGGAAAGTTCAGACACAACTAAGGGTAATGCTAGCCAAATAATCTGGACAGTAAATATACCTATATCTCAGAATGTATTTATTAATAAAAATGAAAAGTTGTTGTAGATAGATACTATTATCACTTGCCCAAATGATGTGGTTGACAAATATATTGATTTCAATAACCAAGAGTAGATAATTCCAGCTACCTACTGTGTTTCAACAGTAAGTACTTTAAAAGTAAACTTATTTAATAGACATAACACAAATATGTACTGTGTGACCATATTAAAGGGTGCCCAGTTGTTGCCTTTTTTGCCAGGATTTCATTAACGTTTTTATTTTTCTGATTGTTTACTTGTTTGTTTCGAGACAGAGTCTCGTCTGTCACATAGGCTAGAGTGCAGTGCCATGATCTTGGCTCACTGCAACCTGCGCCTCCCGGGTTCAAGCAATTCTCCTGCCTCAGCCTCCTGAGTAGCTGGGACTACAGGCGCATGCCACCACGCCCAGTTAATTTTTATATTTTTAGTAGAGACAGGATTTTGCCATGTTGGCCAGGCTGGTCTCAAACTCTTGACTTCAGGTGATCCATCCCTCTCAGCCTCCCAAAGTGCTGGGATTACAGGCGTGAGCCACCACTCCCAGCCTCTGATTCTTTTTTTGCCTCACCCTCCTAAAACTTCCCCTGTTCCATATCCATTCAGAACATCTACTGTCATGTAAATACTCCAATATATAACTGCCATTTGTTTAAAAAGATTGTTGATTATTCTCAGAATTTCAAATTTCTTTGTAAATGGTTTTCTCTCAGAGTTTATCAGTGTTAGTATCCCTGATTTCCATGATAGAATATTGAGACAGAGGAGACAATGGCAGCAACACCACTGCAATGGCTGCCAGTGAGTCTGTGACAACATTAGGACCAAAGGTTTAAAATGTGACTCTAGATGCATGCTTATCAATAACTAAATGCATTAATAGTGATAGATTAGGTTTCCACTTATGATATTATGTATAATGAACCATACTTAATTTTCCCCTTTCCTTTTACTATTTAGTTTTATGAGCCAATTATTGGACTTTGAGGATTTTTGTAAAGGGCTGACAATAAAAATTGATTGCAGAGTACTTTTAGAGCCTTTGGTAATAACTGCCCTGAAGAGCAAAACAGTTATACTCCCATGTTCTTTCATAATGTTTCCCAGTAGATTACGTATTCCAGGAAAAGCATACCTGTAGCATAAAACTGATTCCTGAGTTTTTAATGTAGTTTACGAATATTGTTTCTTCACGTGGACACAGGGAAGGGAACATCACACATCGGGGCCTGTCGCGGGATTGGAGGCAAGGGGAGGCAGAGCATTAGGACAAATGCCTAATGCATGCGGAGCTTAAAACCTAGATGACGGGTTGATAGGTGCAGCAAACCAGCATGGCACATATATACCTATGTAACAAACCTGCACGTTCTACACATGTATCCCAGAACTTAAAGTAAAATTTACAAAAAGGAGTATTGTTTCTTACACAAATTAAAGAACCAGTAATCACCATGAAGCACTATTACAATGGAAGCTATCAGAAACTATGTGACTATTGGCAATCATCCTAATTAACCTAAAACTTGTGTATTTAACTATTGATACACAGAGGGAAATCTAGTTGTTCTTTTAAAACAGGCTAAAAATATAAGTAATTAGAAATAAAAGTAAAACTCCCACTGATTTCTGGAAGATTGACCTGCATAATTATTCAAGAGAGGAGAATAATTTTATGTTTATAAAATATTTGCATACTATTATAGGTTTATATAATTTATTGACCATTATAATATACATGATTACATAACTAATTTGTTCCTCCATATGTTAATCAATTCTAATAAGTAGTTTTTTAAGGCTAATGTACTTTTTGTGTAGGTATGTGGATACTAACAAATAAAAATGTACTAAATCCTTTGATTTGATCAAGAAAAAAGTAAGACAATCTTTTTGAAAAACCAACATTCAACAAATACCCAAGTGCTGATCTAGGTTTTAGAAAATCAAGTTTCAATTCTAATTCTTCCATTTATTTGTTTGTCTTACTTTCTCTATGGAAGAACAGTGATAATACATCACAGTTTTCTACAATTCATAAACAGTGAAGTTAACTGTGAGAAATGAACCGCATTAAACAAAGACCGAGTTTTCTGCTTTTTCTTCTAAGTCATGTTGCTCTCTTCAATCCATGAGGTCTAGACTCAAGACATCAGAGAACTGCCAGCTTCCAATCACTGTTCCGGAGTTTGGTCTAGAACCAATTCACCTGATCTATATACTTCATTCCAACCAGCTTCTGACATTTGTGTCACTGGTGAAGTTTGTCATTCCTCCTATGCTGCCCCATATTCTACCCTACTTTCTTAGCTATATTGTTGACTGTTGCTTCTGGCTTGAGGATGTATTTTTCGTCTGTGTATATTGCTTTACCTTTCTCTAAGTAATGCATTTAGCTCAACCTCCTGTGGGTGGCACTCCTGCCTGAGTCTCCCCAGACAGACAGCAAGATCCATTCACTGCTTCTCTTCTGTCTGCCAATGGTGCCCTGCAGGATCAACTTCACCCACAGGTGAAGGCTGTAATGTGGTGTGATTTGAAGGGCATCAGGCCTGCCAGCCAAAACTCCCCTGGCAGTCTACCTGAAATTCCAGCCAAAGATCATTAGTGTTGCTTCTTAAAATAACTTTGTTATTTTGAATCTGAATACTTTCAGCACCTATATCTACCTTTTCCTGCTGAAATGATTGTTTATTTTTACATGATCACTGAAAGCTCAAAGTTTCTTAAGATTTCAACAACAGTGATAGCAGAACAATGCTTGGTAAGCAGGATTTTTGTGTTTCTTGTAATCTGTTTATATCCCCTTGACTCTACTTTAGTATTTAAGAGAAAAAAAAGTATTTTAAGAAGTTGGCCTTCTCACTAAGGGCAAGGGATTGTACAAGTACAGGGGGATGGTAATAGAAGTGATGGCAACTGTAACCAAAATGAGAAAAATCCAAGCAGACACATATGGGAAAGTATCAAGACTGAGTCCCACCAGATGATTCTGCTGCCTAAAACCTGGAATGTTGTGAATTTGCTGTGGTGGTGGTTGTTGCTGTTGTTGCTGTTTTGTTGCAGTGATTAGAAAGCCTTTTATTTACTCTAGGAGCAGGGATATCCAGCTGCCGATGTTCCTCTCCACATGCCCTTTTACACAGGTGTGTAAATGGGAACCTTTTATTGCAAAAGGATTTCCAGAGTTTTCAAGGACAGAACCAAGGGCTTGCCTGGGGCCAAGGTAACCCCATACCAATCTCCCTATGGGTCAGTCACAATCGCCCCAGCTCACAGTGGCCTTGGGTGTTAGTCTTGGGCACTGACTTTCGTGGTGGCTCTGCACTTCCCCATCAACTCCTTGGGTATCAGGCCTAGGCAGGGCATCTGTCCTTCCGCTTTGCAGATACAATCCTGCAGGAAGTACTTTCCAGGGCCAAAGTGGGCTGGGTGAGACAGCTGCTTTTCTCCTTCTCCTCTTTCTTGGGGGTTTCCTCATTCTTCCCCAAGATTTTTTGATGTACTCTATAACCTCCTTATTGTTCTTGGGCTCCACATCCAACAGGACTTGCTCCCCGGAATGTAAGTATTGGTGGATGTGGAGACAGGAAGGGTGATGGCATCCTGTCCTTAAATATCATGATCTGCATTCATGGGATTTTGTATTGAATCTGAGATATGTTGAAAACACAGACTTCCTGGTGCCCTCACCCAGCTCCCCATGTGTTTTGTAATTCACCGTCATGACCTTCGCCAAGTCTTTGAACACCACCTCCCCCTGGCTCAGGAACTGCAGGGTGCGGCAATGGGGGAGCAGCCCTTCATGGGCATGGGGGCAGTGGCGGTGGTGGGTGGGGGGACATGTGGCCACAGGCCCAGCAGAGAACAGAAGCCAAAGAGCACCCACCACGGCCAGGAGCGGACCTCACACCGCATCTCCCCTGAATTTTTGTTTCACTGTGGAGGTTTTCTTCATAAATGCCTTCTGAGCAAGAGTGGGTTTTAACACAATTCAGTCCTTTGCTGTCTAGAAGAAAGAACACATGAATTAATAAATGGATCATCAAAGATACGTTTGATTAATTAAGCTACTTACAACAGCACAGCACTTCTTAGAACAAATGAAGACCTATCCATGTTGATTTGGGGTAGGGAGAAATGAGAAGAATAGAAGGATGGCCATGTATGGTGGCTCACGCTTGTAATGCAGCACTTTGGGAGGCTGAGACTGGAGGACTGGTTGAGCCCAGGAGTTCAAGACCAACCTGGGCAACATAGTGAGACCACCCCTACAATCTCCACTCTAAAGAAAATTTTTAAAATTAGCCAGGAGTAGTGGCACACACTGTAATCTCAGCTACTTGGGAGGCTGAGGTGGGAGGATCACTTGAGTCTGGACGGTTGAGGCTGTAGAGAATGGTGATTATGCCTCTGCACTCTAGCCTGAATGACAGAGTGAGATCCGTCTCAAAAAAACAGTTGTGGGGGAGGGGCAGGCAGGACTACTTCTCTCCATCTCCCACTGTGAGGAAGCATATTGACCCTGAGCAGGGCTGAAGCATCCATAACCCTGTCTCTTATACACATCTAGATGTGTATAAGAGACAGACTGTGAGGAAGCATATTGACCCTGAGCAGGGCTGAAGCATCCATAACCAGGGCCAAAGGACAGTTTCTAAAATGGCTCATGGCCCATGTTCTGTTTGTCTCCAAAACTAAGAACTTTAGCCAACAACTACTAGGCTACAACCACATTATTTTCTAGGTGCATTTGGTCATTTTTTTTCCTTGAAAAACAGAAGAGCTAATGGAATAAAATCTAGCAGTCTTTCAAGAATAGGAAAATATCTTACATCCCTTATAGTCAGATTGTAAGAAATTTCCAGCCATTTCAGAATTGTGACACTCTATCATAAGCTGCTCAGTTTCACAGCTCAACTGGTGACCTTGCTATAAGGCTGTATATACAAACACAATTTTCATTTAAAATGACTTTCAATTTAGTTTAGCACATTTACTAGAATTTATTAGTGCCACTTAAGGATATAGGGGGCATCTCAGTGAGTAATTGTACTATGGAATTTGCAGATATGAGTAAAAATTCTGATGGAGGGGGAAGGTACTCTAACAGTCCAATGTTAGATCTGCTCTCTGGATCGTGGCAGAATAATCAATCAGGTTTACAGCTTAAATTTCATGTTTTATTTTACAGATGAGAAAACTGAGATTCAATGAGGCTAGACATATAGACAGTACCCTGCACATGGTATGTGTTTTAAAATATCAGTTGAGTGAAGGGAATTTTATCTAAGGCCAGAGAGTGTGGCAAAACCAATGATGGAAGCCAGGAGGACTCCTGATTTCTAGTAAGTTGTTTTTTCAGTACTCATTCTAACATTTTCTCCAGCCATATTCAGCAACACAGTAAGACAAAATCCGAGTCATGCAGGTCCACAATCCAATACATGAAGAGAGGAGGGAAAACAAAAATAAAGGCAAAAAAGAATATACTGCCAATCACAAACATATGACTGTGTACTTCTAATTAAGGGATCTGTAGTGCCAGTTCTTTTAAGAAGCACAACAGAATGTCCTTGCCTGATGCTCCATAGGCACAAGATCCTTGCAAACAGAAAGTCGTTTTTACCTTCTGCCAAATGGGATCAGAAGAAGTGTTGTAGCCACTTTAGTCCAAACGCCCTTCCCCACCCCTGCTACACACACATACAAAGATATTCAAGTATATCCAAGTGTACCTAAAACCTCTCTCCTCTAAATAATTAAACAAAAATATAGTCTACTATAACCATCCAGGTATCTCAGCAAATAGCCTACACTGCTTTTATTTTACAGCATTAAGTATTTTGTCTAAACACAGGAGTTACTTGAGACAAAGGACTGGATTCAATGAATCTTTTATTAACAGTCCCTTGTTTTTTTTTGTTTTTTTTTTTAAATGAAACTACAGATCTGCTGAAAGCATGGAGTCATTTCCTACCAAACCTATGTTCCAAATGTAATTTCACCTGCTTGATACTTGGACATTTTAGGTCTGAAAAAGCACAGGGTGAAAGACACCAAAGAACAGGGAAATTTTCATTTAGAAGTGCAACAGCTCACTTAGAACAGAGCTTTAGGAAAGCAGAATCCAAAACCGCTGTGACTAATACATTTTTCAGATTTATGAAGTAGAAAGGTGCACAGGCAAAAGAGAGACAAGAAGCAAACAGAATCGGCTCTTACACCAGCAATTCAGGATTCTGGTGCACGGCCCTAAGATAATTTTCATAGCTGGGTAAGAACGATAGGTTGTAAGTGTATAACTCATTGGCAAAACAATACTTTCTGAAAATAGTATTTTCTGCTGAGATGTCAACAACAACAAAAATGGATATAAGGGTTACACCAACTGTTTCTCAGGATAGGGTGCACCTGTTTAAAAAAAAAAATGTCTAAAGAATTTGTTCTCCTATTTCACATCTCTTGACCTTTTCAGCCATTAACTTCACAATGCTGATAAGTCACAAACCAAGTTTAAATGAATGTATTTTGAAAGTGCATTGGACATTTGCTTATCCAGACCAAATAAAGTCCTTTTCAAAAAAAAAAAAAAAAACCTAAAATTTAAGGTTGTTTTGCCCACATACAACTGAAAAACCCATGTGGAGAGGGCTGAATACTTAATACCAAAATTGTGTAACTGTTGCCTCAGAGGTAATACTGTTTTGGCAAAAGCTTCATTGAAATATAGCTCGCATTACACACAATTCACAAATTCACACTCTGTAATTCAATAGTTTTTAGTATATTCACAAAGTTGTGCACTCAATTAACATAATCAGTTTTAGAACATTTTAGCATCCCCCAAAGAAACCCTGTACTCCAGTTATCATCTCACAAAACACCCAAATTCCCACCCCCAGCCCCAGGCAACCACAAATTTACATTCCATCTCTACAGATTTGCCTATTCTGAACATTTTATATAAATAGAATCATGTAACATGTTTTTTTTTTGGACTGAATTCTTTCTCTTAATATAATATTTTATCCAACTTGTAGCATGTATCAGTACTTCATACCTATTACTGGTTGAAAATGTCCCATTATATAGATATACCACATTTTGTTTATCCATTCATCAGTTGATAATCATTTGGGCTGATTCCATCTCTTGGCTATTATGAATAATGCTATTATAAATATTGATGTACACATTTTTGCATGGATATATGTTTTCATTTTTCTTGGGTGTATACCTAGGAGTATAATTGATGGGTCAAATGATAGCTCTATGTATAAATTTTTGAGGAACCACCATGCTGCTTTCCAAACTAGCTGCACTATTTTATATTCCTACCAGCAGTTTAGAAGGGTTCCAAAATTTTCACATCTTGTTAACACTTGTTATTCTCTGACTTTTGATTATAACCAACCAAGTGAATGTGAAGTGGCATCTCATTGTGGTTTTGATTTAGATTTTCCTGATGACTAAAAATATTAAACATCTCTTCATGTGCCTTTTGGCCATTTGTGTATCTTTGTTGAAAAAATGTTCCTTCATATTCTTTAACCATTTTTCAACTGGGTTAATTGTCTTTTTATTATTGAATTGTACAAGTTATTTCCATATTCTTGACATGATCTCCCTATCAGATATGTTTTGCAAATAATTTCTGTCATTCTGAGGGTTGTCCTTTCACTTTTTTGATAATATCCTTTGAAGCACAAAGGGTTTTAATTTTGATAGTCTAACTAATGTATTTTTTCTTTTGATGTTCATTCTTTTGGTAATGTATCTAGAAAACCATTGCCAAATCCAAGGTCATGAAAATTTATCCTTATGTTTTCTTCTAAGAGTTTTATACTTTCAGCATTCATATTTAATTGACGCACTTCAAGTTGATTTTCATATGGAGGATGAGGTAGTAGTCCAAATTTATTCTTTTTCCTGTGACTTTCCAGTTGTCTCAGGACCGTTTATTGAACAAATTCTTCTCTCCTCATTGAACGGTCTTAGCACCCTCAGTGAAAATCAATTGACCACAGACATATGGGTTTCCTTCTGGACTCTCGATGCTATTCCATGGATATATAGCATATTCTTAATGCCAATATTGTCTTGATTACTATTGCTTCATAGTAAAATTTTGAAATTGGGAAGTGCAACTCCTCCCACTTTGTTCTTCTTTTTTAAAATTACTTTGGCTATTTTAGGTCCTTTGAGTTTCTGTATGCACTGTAGGATCTACAAAGAAGCCAGTTGGGATTACCATGGGGGTTGTGTTGAATCTATAAATCAGTTTGGGGAATAATGCCGTCTTAGCAATATTAAGTCTTCCAATCCATGAATACAGGATATATTTCTGTGTACTTAGATTTTTAATTTCTTTCAATAATGTTTTGTAGTTTTCAGAGTTTAAGTATCACACTTCTTTTGTCAAATT
>NW_012108141.1:6602429-6604549 GCF_000951045.1 Mandrillus leucophaeus | reverse complement strand
GTATCCCCCACATCATAAAACGTAAATACTTACCATGTATGGCTACTTTTTCCCTTCTACATAGAAATCTGCTTCTGCAATCACTTTGCTACAGATTGGGTTAAAAAATAAAAACTGCCTGCATTTGGCACAAAGCTGATACCGAACTAATAAAAATTAGTCAAGAATTATAGTGTTCCGGGAACACTATGAAGCTTTTAGCATGTCTCTCTGTTTCTGTCCAAAATCCATGTATCATCCACATATGGTTGCATTCGTTAGAATTATGTTTCTGAGGCACTCATTCAATAGTTCAGCTGACAGGTTGGTGTTTTACCACCGAGGAGACTGAGTTTACGGACAACCTCTTGATCCCAGGCTGTGACCTCCAGAACTCAGGACATGTTACAACGAGTATGACCATGAAGTTTTTCCATAAAAATACTGTCTCTTTTAAGTGGTTTAATATATCAGGAGACAGAAACACTGACAAAGAAAGAGATTGAGAGACAAAAAGAGACAAAGACGCTACACTTAGAGTACTGTTAAACTCTTTCACCAGAAGGAGAAGATTAATCTGTAATACAGCTTCAGCTCTGTTCTTAGATATTTTACATTACGTGCTTCTATGAAGGAAATATATGTACTCACAAGGAAGCTTGAAGCAATTAGTCTCCTAGCCTGGCAGGTTGTATTTCATATTTTTAGCAATTATCTACTCCTACATTTTTTTCAAGTCAAGTTTTAACTGTTATAAAAACAGTTATCAAATGTATATTCAAATCTGGCAGAGTTGATAGCCTAAGTTATCATTAATTCATAATAAAGCAAACCACAAGAATGTTTATTTACAAGTGACTTATCTGAACATGCCCCTATAAATGGTATTTAAATCCTGTTGATTTTAATCTCAATGAAGCACTGAAGCAACCATATTAATAAAGAGGAAGGAAAATCAATCTAGAATTGATCCCACAGCCTTAGCTATTCACCAGGATGATGTAGATATAAGATATATATCTCTTTTAATCTTATATCTGCCTATATCTGGCTATATCATACTGGCAAAATTACAAAATCTCTCCTAAGCCTGTTCTCTTATTTATAAACTGAGAATAATAGATGTACCTAGCTTATCAGGTGTTTTAGAGAGTTAAATGAGAAAATGCACATAGAAAAATGTATCACAGTGCTTGGAACATAGTAAGTTCTCAAACGGACTTTGAATTTTGTTCCTGTCCTTAGTCTACTTACCTAAAAATATACACTAATAATTTACATGCATTACACACATTAATTTTAATTATAATTGAGACTTAATAGGAATATACTATAAATTCCTCATTTATAATGTTTACTATTGATATTAATGAAATACTTTAGATTTAATATATAAAATATACACATACATTTGTGTATACATGATTTTTAAACTTCTCTACCTTAGCATTCAGTTTATTGCCTCCTTTACTTCCAAGAAGGCAGTACTCTCTGGATGGAAGATAAAAAGATGACAACCATAGTCCGCATTGAACCATATATCCACATTAATAGCTGCTATTACGTGTAGGCTGCGTCCTTTTCAGAGGTACTAAGCACACAGTAGACGAGATATGACAATCACCTAGACAGCTTAACACAGTACTTAGAACATAGTAGGAACTCAAAAAGTGTCAGTGAACAAGAATTACATCTCCTGATGAAAGATAGAAGATAAAGTAGATTAAAATGTTGACTATTGCAAGAAAAATTTCCTATTAGATATGCTATAAACTAGTATAAAATATTTTACATTGTTTTTGTATGTATTGCTGATAAATATGTATTGATACAGTGGTACTTATATATAACTTTCAAATAAATATAAAAAATTCAGGTTGTGGGCTCAAACAATTTTTTACTAATAAAGTTGATTTAAAAGGATACAGAGACTTGGGACTGGAGTTGTATGTGCTAAAATAGTCCTCATTCATCTACCTACCCATCTATCTCACTATTAATCCATCCATCTTTGTTTTAGCTTGAAACTTCTCTCACCCCAAATTTTTGTTGTTTACATCCAGATATGATAGAATACAGGAGATATGACTAAATATCATAAAATATTTAGTGAACATAAAATAGATCGTGAGATGTCTCTT
>NW_012108141.1:6589934-6602104 GCF_000951045.1 Mandrillus leucophaeus | reverse complement strand
AAAACACGAGATGGAAACTGAAAAAGATGGGGTAAAATGCAATTTGCTATATTTAAATACTTGCTACTTATCAATAGTTGAAATAATTTTGCTCTCTAATGTTATTAATATTTTATTAAGACTAATATGATTGAACATTTTATTTTTTTTAAAGATTTGGTCTAACACTTTGTGGTATAACTACTGAAAGCTTTTTTTAAATTCAGTATGTGTCAAAATATTGTTTTAAATGGGTGTTATAACCAAAAATCATTCCTTACAAACTACATAGATCCAAATAAGAGGGTTATACTGTAGGCTTTACTTACTGAATTAAAATACCATTTTAAGTCTCCTTTGCTAATTCCATAAAGAATTTTTGTTGAAATCCAATAAATATATTTCCATATTCCCTGGTAACAATCAGTTGTCATGCTAACTAGAAGGTATTGTGCATCTTTATCTCACGAAGTCTTATTTCTGCTGGTCCAATACTTCTTGGTTCATCCTCTAGCACTGGGTCATGGGACTACCTCCAAGGCCATGTTTTGGTTAAAGGGAAGATGGTTTTGCTAAGGAGGCAGCAAATGTGTGTGTGTGTGTGTGTGTGTGTGTGTGTGTGTATGCATGTGAATCAAAGTTTGTCAAAATCATGTAAATCAAAATTGGCATTTATTGATTTACCTGTGCCTCAACAAAAATAAAAGTTTACATGAAACTTTCAAATGACATCTTCTGGTTTAATAGTTGAAGATACATTAGAGTAAGAGAGAAAGAAGAAAGAAATGAAGGAGAGAGAGAGATGATAAAAGAAAAATATCTTTTATGGTACAGCAGAAGGAATATTTACATTAAATGTAAGAGGGATAAAGTACAAGGTAATAAAGACAGAGGCCGTATCTGTCTCCTTCCTAAGTACTCCATTTAGAATCTGATCCTTGCATGGTTTCCAAACTCAGCAGTTGAAACCAATCATGATGGATGGAACATAAAAATTGTGTGATATACTTCATATGGTACCTTTCAGAATCACATACTACCTCGACCATCATTTATGAGAGGAAAGGAATGTGCTGCATCCAATCCCTTCTCAGTCTTAGCTTATAAATTGGCTTCATAATAAGAAAGAATCACAAAATCAAATGGAAGCACATCTAGCAGTAGTGTTTAAAAAAAAAAAAAATGCAGCCTGAGATGCTTCTTACTTTCCATGGGCAATTCCCTTATGAAAACTTGATTTTACAGGTAACTTAATGGGTTGCTCTTGGTGGCTTTTGTGATTTTACAGTTGGGTGAGATAATGTGGAGTCTCTTAGTTCCCAGTATGAACATAATCCTGGCAATTTCTACATTATTTACCAAAAAGCAAAAGTTTAACTTTAATAAATGAAAAAGCCAAAGGAATAGGACTTGGGGATTGAGATCTATGATGCAATGGACTATGTGGTCTCTTAATAATACATAAATGTACAAATAGCCACTTTCTATGAAACGAAACTACGAGCAAAGCTGTGATTTCTGAGCTGGGAGGAAACTTATTGAGCAAGACAGGTAAGGAAATCGGTACAGAATACTTACGTTATTTGCCTTATTGTGAAGTTTTTTTGTTTGTTTGTTTGTTTGTTTTTGTTTGTTTTTTTGGGTTTTCTTCAGACAGGGTCTTGCTCCATCATGTAGGCTGTAGTGCAGTGGCACAAACACGGTTCACTGTAGCCTCAACCTTCTGCGCTCACGTTATCCTCCCACCTCAGCCTCCTGAATAGCTGGGACTACAGGTGTGCATCACCATACCCAGCTAATTTTTTTATTATTATTATTTTGTAGAGAGATGGAGTCTTGCCATATTGCCCAGGCTAGTCTTAAATTCCTAGCTCAAGCAATCCTCCCCCCTCAGCCTCCCAAAGTGCTGAGATGATGGGTGCGAGCCACCATGTCTGGCCATTATGGGGCTTGTTAATGGCAAGACAGGTGCCACAGTGCAGATTGTCACACTCTGAAACCAAAGTTCTTTCCATGAACTTTTTTATTTTCCCCTCAGAAAATAGTCGCAAAGGGGGCGGTGGGCTTAATTTAAGGGTAGACATTTCTAATGCCCAGGAGCCCTGGAAAGGCTGCATAACAGCCTCTCATACTAGGAACAGCCTGTTCATACTAGGAACAATGACAGTGGTTTGCATTCTGTAGAGTCTCCTCATTGGGACATGAGCTTTAATAACTCAGCTAAATGGTAGGTGTTTATTATTCAGTGTTTAATTAAATCGTGCTTTAAGGAAATGTTACTAACTTTCTCTCACAGTATTAAGTTTTGCCATGTTCACAGCCTCAAGTCTCTAGCACAGTAACTCACAACTCAGACCTTCACATTGGAGTTAGCTGAAGAATTCAAAAATACGGAAACAAGGGACACCACCTTACAACAATGGACTAAGAATTGCCAGGAGGTAGCCTGGAACAGTATTTTATTGTTATTACTATTATTGTAAAAAACAGAATAATATTTCTTTTTAAGTGCCCCCAAGTGATTTTAACGTATAATCAGGGCTGAGAATCCCCACACTCCAGAGGAGAGCTACGGGACCTTTCTTCTTGAGCATCTGCTCGTTTTAATTGTCCTTATGAAAGATTCTGCCAGAGATGGTAGACCAGACTCACAGCTCAAATGTTAGGTCAATGCAATCTTTGTTACTTTCTAATCTTTTTGTTACTTTATTTAGAAAACTCTCTCTAAGACCATGTTCTCAAACTTTCCTGCTCATCAGAATCAACTGGAGAAATTGCTGAAATGGATTTCTGGGCCCCATGCCCGAAGTTCAGAAGATCTGGGGTGAGACCAGAGAATTTGCATTTCTAAGACCCCAGGTAATGCTGTTGCTACTGGTCCTGGGGTCACACTTTGAGAACCCTTAGCAGTTGACAAAACCCTACTGGATTCCTTCCTCTATAATGATTTTTTTCTGTGGAAGGCAAAATTCTTTGATAACTCACTCTACCAAGTCCCTGACTACTTCCTTTCTCATCAGTGACTCACGGCTAGCAAATGTACTGGCCTCTCAATAGCATGAGTAACCTTCTAGCAGATTTTGCCAGCAAGAGACTGCCTTTTGCTTTTAGTTCTTACAGAATAACCCTCTTTTCCTCAGAACATTTCAAATAATGTTTGAAAGGAGTACTCTTCTAAAGATATAAATGTAGCACCACTGTGGTGACACTACAGTGTCTCTTGTCCATGCCACGTAGACATGGGTAGCAAGTATGTTACATTTTGCTTCTTCACACAGTATAAATAAATGGATAAAATATTCCCCTAATTTTCCTCCTTCTAAATTCATTAATCCAAGGAAACTCCTGCTGGTAAATGAAAACTGAAACCTAAAGTCTGGGGAGCGCTAGGATAAACTTAAATCAAGAAAATATGTGAATCAGGCCAGGTGCGGTGGCTCACGCCTGTAATCCCAGCGCTTTGGGAGGCCGAGGCAGGCGAATCACTTGAGGCCAGGAGTTCAAGACCAGCCTGATCAAAATGGTGAAACTCCGTCCCTACTAAAAACACAAAAATTGTCCAGGCATGGTGGCACGTGCCTGTAGTCCCAGCTACTCGGGAGGCTAAGGCAGGAGAAATGATTGAACCTAGGAGGCGGAGGCTGCAATGAGTCGGGATTGTGGCACCGCACTGCAGCCTGGGTGACAGAGCGAGACTCTGTCTCAAAAAAAGGAAAAAAAGAAAAAAAAGAAAATACGTAGATCATTAAAAATTTACAATTAAAAAATGAACTAACATTCACTGACTGCCTACTATGAACCAAAGCATTATATTGTGAATTTTTAATTCACAAGACAGCAACCTGTTTTCACAAGCCTTTCAGGTGATTCTTATGCGGACGGACGAAAGTTGGAGAACCACTGCTCCAGGGACATACATATGTGAATGTTGGTATTTTGGAAGAAAGAAACAAACACTTTAGGGTTTTAACAGACCTGGCAAGGTTTCCCCTGAAAGAGAAAGACACACTAAGGGAAATAAGGTGTCTGGGAACTTGGGAAGAAGAACCCTAGGGGGTAGGAGCAATGTTGAAGAAGAAATGGAGCTGTTACCTGTGTCAGACACGCTGCCTGTGTGCCTACTGCCCTATCATGAGCGTATTCAGGCAGAATAAACTAGGAGAGCCTTTCTGGAAGGTAAAGAGGGGATGTTTCAGACATAGCCCAACTGGGTGATTTTAGAACCCCTTTTCACCCCAGGGACGCCATCATTCTGAATGTTCATAGGACTATCTTAAAAATATGTCACCGATGTAAGTGAATTTATAGATTGAGCTAAGAAAGAAATTGGGTTGGAAGAGAGGACAAAGCAGGGGATGGACAGAAAGCGCTGCCTGAGTCAGACAGATTCAGACTTAATCCTTATAGTCACTTCCTAGCTGGTGATCTCAGGCAAATTACTTAATCTAGCTCAGGTTTTGTCCTTATGTATAAAAGGGAATAATCATGCCTACCTCAGAGAATTGTTGGGAGGATTAAAAGAGATAATAACATGCTTGGCACTCATGGAACGCAACTGTCCGGAGGCAGCTGCCAGCCCCAGTTCCCCCTCTGGCTAAAGGAAGTCATCCTACCTTTTTTTGTTAAGTAGGAGTTTTTCAAAGGATTTTTTATTTTCATTATCTGCCTTGTCTTGTGTGATTAGAAATGACCAGAGAGAAATGAGTGTCGCCTTCCCTGAACTGGTAATGTATTAGCCCCGTTCTCTCATCCTGCTCCCAGCCTCTCCAGTCTCTCCCTCAGCTCTTGCGTGGGTGGGGGTGGTGCCTCCGGCATGTTTGTATATTCCTCCAACACTCAGCCAGCTCTGCTCTAGAATCAGCCTTAATTAGTCATTTACCTAGCATAACTCAGCAAATCTGTGTTTGAAGTAGAATCATCCCATGTAGAATTTAATTTCCCTGTTTCCCATTTCGCCTCAGTGAGGTGAAATGAACTATTCAGCATGGAGAAGGCTTAGGTCTCATTTTTCTTCAGTCTGCCTGTTTTCGATTTCTGAATTTAAAAGTAAGTACCTCTTAGACACAGATGAATCCTTGCATGCCAGCTACCTGTCAAGTGGAGCAAATACTCAGCCAGCTACTGCATTAGGTTTTGGTTTAAAGCCACTCTAAATGATTTATTGTTTTTAAATTATTTACATGGCATTATTCCTTTCTTGTAAAATGCAAAAGTGCTGTCAGGAACAGCACGGAAGCAAGGTTATGAATGGTACTACAAGTAAATCAAGGTAATTAGAGGCTTCAAGTTGCAACTACTGACAAGTTCTCCACCAGCCACCACTTCACGGATGATAATAAAATTTGCATGATTTCCTGACATTATATTCACCACATATTTTCACTGCATGCTCACTGTAATTACTTAGGGCATGATCTCACACTTCTAGCAAGCAGAACTCTCACTGAACCCAGCTGTGACTATTATAGATGCTTAGAAATGAAGCGGATGGAATTAAGGGGAGAGTTCCCTACATAGCTTAGGGATCTGTGATGTATCAACTGCATCCTGACAGGTAAGAAAAAGGGAAATATTCTCAACCACTCCTAAACTACTATCAGCTCAAATTATAACAACACTAAGGTATCTGGAAGACAGAATTTGGATCCTGGGTTTACTGACAACTGATTTCTGAAATTTGTTTTCTGAATCTCTGATGCCAAGAAAAAAAAAAATCATCAAAGTTGATTTTAATCCCTAATATGGAAGTACACCAGACATAACTCTAGGTGTAACTATGGAAAAAAATTCTGTGTTATTTTTCAAAGATCAGAATGGGCAAGTAAGAAGGATTAACAATACCAAACATCAGTGGGCACCTCTAGAAGTATAGGGTGACTAAAGCAGGTCAACTCAATATCTGAATTCCGTAACCAACCTCTCATTTGGTCAAGTAATTCCTCAGTGCTTGGTGCAACATTTGTTTATACCAGCACATAAATTCATATACTTTTCTTGTTTTGGCTCAGTGAACCAAACTTAGATCTGACCATTTGGTCTTCTTTTCTAAACCTAGAGCACCCTCATATCTGTCTCAATAGAGGAGGAAAAATGTAGGTTTTGAACTATGTAACACACTATGAATGTACATATCAAAGATGAACATACTGTATAAACTAAAACTTAGTAATTAATAACCATTCTTCTAACATTGAACTAAAAGGAGAGAATAATTGAATATGAGCTTTGCCTTGTGAACCATGGGAATTTATATAATTATTCAATCTCAGCCTCTTCAACCTAAAAGAGACGAAATTACTCATACACATGCCATTGTCATGAGAACTGAAGAGAGAAGATGAAAACACTCAGTACGGTACCTGGTATTGAATATGAATGCAAAGATAGGACAAATTATCCAGAAATGTCCTATTCTTTCATAGGTCTTCTATTTAGTTCACATAGCATGGAAAGTCTTAATACAGAAAGTCAGTGTCTGAGTTAAGAGCAAGTTTGGAGACAGCAAGAAAAGGAGCCTTATTTTTAAGAATTTAGTAACACTCTGTCAGACCTGGAATGAAAAACAATTTGGGGAATGAATTATCTCTTCCCTCACCATGGAGAACAGCTGGTAATACCGCAATTTTTAAAAAACAATCTAGTTGAGGCAATCAGATCTTAAGAATTGGAAGTTATTGCTCTAAATCACAGTACTTCTAAACCCGGAGGTATCTACTGGTAAACCTTCAAAATAATGAAATTCATTAAAGATTCCCAGATCTTAGGCTGACTCTGGTTAAAGTTTACAACCATAGTTACTGGATCTACCTCACCTAGACTGGTTACAATACAGGTATCTCCTTTCTTTGTATGAATATGTTGGGAAGGTGGTCACTTCTGTGATGGGCAGGTCTATGAACTTGTAGTAACATATAAGCAATCTTTAAAAAAGTGGAATAAAAGTCTGTTGTAAATAGTTTGTGTTAATTAGCCTAAAGATTACATCAAGCTCTGCGGTAGGTTTACTCATATTTAATTATATCCATTTTTAAACCAGTAGTAACTTATGAGATTTCTGGAATGTGTTTAGTAATCCACTGAGAAGACTGACTCAGAGTCATAGAATAAAGATATCCTGTGTGTCCAATTGCCGTGACTGTTGACTTCCATCATTTGTTACCCACACTTTAAGATGAATAGGGAATGCATCAAAAGTACATAGTTCAATTAGCACAATAGCAAATATGAAGCTATTATGTAGATGTGACATATTTTCTGTTAAATCATATGAGTGGTCATCACTTCTACTAAAAATATGCATGTCATTTTTCAAGTGCCCTTTCTTTTGCCCTCGATTGTTTTTTGAAGACAAAACAAACCATCTTTTGTGGCATTCAGCAGTCTGCTCATTTTGTTGCTGTTGACAATAGTGTTCTCATTTCTTCTACTCAAGATATGTGGAAAACAGTCTTTAAAAACCTGTTAGACACAAGATCATATGCTTTTTGAATGAGTGCCTGAATGTGTGGCTTATTGTGGAAATATTTAAGCGCATCTCAAGCTCAGTTCTTATAAGGGCTATTACCATCATTTTCCACTTTAATGAGCTTTTAATCAAATGTCTTAATTGATCATTAGTGTAGCAGCTGGTCAGCCAACATGGTTACAACTATGAGTTATGTATTTTATAAAACCTTATATTTTAATAGTGCCTTAGCAGCAATTTATTCCAACTTTTTATGTCTTTGTGTATACATTTCTATCTTTGCCTTGGTTTGTTGTCATGTTTGTGTTTATAGCTGTTTGATTTTTTTCCTTCTCTTTCTCTTTTCATTCGAAAAGAATTTATTCTGAGAAAGAATAAAAGAGTCTTAGGAAAGAAGTGAGCTTCTGTATCAGAGATTGGTGGGAGGATGCTCTATCTTGGGAGAGTCAAGCTTAAGGTAAGACTTAAACCTCATAGGAGAGTTTCATGTTTTTGATTACCCCTAAGGTAGAATCATCTCATTCATTCTTTCTACCCCAGAATGCAATGATGTTAAAAGACCTCAGAGAATTGACTTACACCAGCAAGGGATGTGAAGAAATGTTTGTTAATTTTTTATCCATTTAATCAACTGTACTAATTAAGCTATGTCCTACTGGCATCCTCCCCTCCCCCCACACCTCGTAGTTTAAAACTATTAAATAGATCATTTTCCTGAGTGCACCAGGTTCAAAAGTTTGATTGACTGTGTGTTCTAAGAGAAGACTTTCTTTTACTCATATCTATACACCAGTGTCTTTCTAAACGGAGTTTACAGAGCTCTGGGGAATTATGGTGAAAGAGCAAAGTTCTTCATGATAACATTTACAGTCTGAACAGACAGTTCAGTCCTAAAAGTATCCAATTCGGAAACCGAGTTAGAGAGGAAGCAGCAGAAAACCCAGGTCTCATTGCTGGGAAACTTTACAATTTATCAGGTCAAACCCCAATAAGATGTCCAAGCCCTTTCAGTTAATTTGTAGCAGACCTAAGTTCAAGAATAAATTTCTATGGCCAGTCTCAGTTCTTTCCTTTATAGAGCAGAGAACACAAATGGCTCCCAGCTGTAGAGAACCTGTACAACCAATAAGCAAAACACATGGAACAACCAGAGGAAGAATAAGACTTCTCTAGTCATTTTTATACACCTGCATATAGTAAGTTTGATAAATACTACCTGTTAACAAAATGCATGGCTTCTTAAAATTATATTTTAAATGGTTATTTATGTTAATATAATTAATTTTTAATTGCTGCTGAGTCTGTTTAATTTGAAACTGATATTATTTAATAACCTGTATATGACCCACAAGATAAAATGAAGCATGCATCAAGCAATTGTCAACTCAGTTAATTGAGCCTAGTAAGAAGAACATACTATTTAAAATTTTAATCTAGATTATATGGTTAGTGGTTGACTTTGGACCTAAATTATCTAGGCCATGTCCTCATTTCCTTGTGCCAAGATAAATATACTACAAAATACGATTTTTTAAAGGTTGATCAGATGAAAGCTAGTTACTGACATTAAAAAATAAAAGTTAATATCAGAAGATTCAAGACAAAAGTATATTTGGCACAGTAAAGAACACATTATGGCTTATACCTAATGCTTCAATCTTCTGCTTCATCTGTAAAATAAGGATACATTCTTCTACCTTACTAAGTTTTTGTGAGGGTAAAAGCCAGTCATTTCTGTTATAGCTCAACATGTATTTCTCAAAAAAACATCACTGCAAAATGCAAAATTATGGAATAAAAACCACAGGACTCATAAGAAAATGGGGTTAAGAGATTAATACTCAAAAACTTCATGAGGCAGCACTATTCACAATAGCCAAAATGCAGAACCAAGCCAAATACCCATCAATACTATACTAGATAAAGCAAATGTGGTACATGTACACCATGGAATACTATGCAGCCATAGAAAGGGATGAGATCATGTCCTTTGCGTGGAAATGGATGAAGCTGAAAGTCATCATTCTCAGCAAACTAACACAGGAGCAGAAAACCAAACACTACATTTTCTCACTCATAAGTTGGCATTAAACAATGGGAACACATGGACACAGGGAGGGGAACGACACACACTGGGGCTAGTTGGGGGTTGGGGGCGAGGGGAGGGAGAGCAGTAGGACAAATAGCTAATGCATGCGGGGCTTAAAACCCAGATGATGGGTTGATAGGTGCAGCGAACCACCATGGCACACATATACCTATGTAACAAGCCTACGTAAACAAACAAACATGTTTTGCATGTGTATCCCAGAACTTAAAGTAAAATAAAAATAAATAAATAAATAAAATTAAAAGACAAAACTGGCCGGGCGCGGTGGCTCACGCCTGTATTCCCAGCACTTTGGGAGGCCAAGGTGGGCACATCAAGAGGTCAGAAGATCAAGACCATTCTGGCTGAAATGGTGAAACACTGTCTTTACTAAAAATACAAAAAATTAACCAGGCATGGTGGTGGGCGCCTGTAGCCCCAGCTACTCGGGAGGCTGAGGCAGGAGAATGGCATGAATCTGGGAGGTGGAGCTTGCAGTGAGTCGAGATCTCACTACTGCACTCCAGCCTGGGCAACACAGTCAGACTCCATTTCAAAAAACAAACCTTCGTCAGAGAAATGGAAAAAAGGATAAGAACCCAGTAAGAAGTACACATAGTTTTAAACATGTTAAAAGTTTAAGAAACATACAAATACCATAATAAATAGGGCATCTTACCTTTAAAATGGTCTAAAGTTTGCCTGTACTTAAGTTTCTAGTGTATTCTGTGTAAAAGAAGAAGAGAAGAAATAAACTGAGCAAAAAAAGCTTCTATCATAAAAGAAAGATAAAGAGAGAAACAGAAAAGAGAAAAGAGGAAAAATTCAAAAAAGCATAGAAAGGGACATCGATAGTAGGATGCATGCTGGGCTGCATGGCTACGGTAGCAATAGAAAGGGTTGTGGCTTGTGAGGTATCCTCAAGTGGTTTGTATTAGCCTTCCCAGGCTGCCATAACAAAATACCACAGACTAGGTGGGTTAAACAACAAATTTATTTTTTCAGTTCTGGAAGCTGAAAGTCCCAGATCAAAGTGCCAACAGATTCAGTTCCTGTTGAGGGCTCTTTTGCCAGCTTACAGAGGGTTGCCTTGTTGCTTTGTCCTCACTTGCTGTTTTCCTGTGTATGAGGGAAAAGAGAGCTCCAGGGTCTCTTCCTTTAAGGACCAGTCCTAACTGATCAGTATCTCATCCTTCCGATTTTATTTGACCTTAATCATCTCCTTAAAGCCCCCATCTCCAAATACAGTTATATTAAGGGTAAGGACTTCAACATATGAATTTTTGGGGGAAACAATTTAGTCCGTAACAGGTTTGAAGGAGGGATATCTGAGGGAAAATTGTAATGACAGATATGAATAGATATGGCTCATTGATCTCATGATGTGTGTATATATATTGTGTATTCCCACATAGCTCAGTTCAGCTGAAATATCTAGTGTTTCTCACAGATGAAATTGCATATGAATCAACACAAAATTTACATTACACTCAAATTTTTTCCTAATCAATCAATGGAGTTGATTGATCCTAATCAATGGATCCTAATCAAATTAGGATTTTCAAAACAACTGTTGTAGTAAAACTGACAGTACTCATTCAATCAATCAATACTACCTAAAACTATAAAACTGTGTCCGGACTTGGTGGATTGGTGGGTTCTTGGTCTCACTGATTTCAAGAATGAAACCACGGACACTCGCAGTGACTGTTACAGTTGTTAAACATGGAGTGTCCAGAGTTTGTTCCTTCAGACGTTCAGATGTGTCTGGAGCTTCTTCTTTCTGGTGGGTTTGTGGTCTGGCTGTCAGGAGTAAAGCTGCAGACTTTTGTGGTGAGTGTTTCAGCTCTATTTTTTTTTTTCCTGAGACGGAGTCTCGCTCTGGCGCCCAGGCTGGCGTGCTGTGGCGCCACCTCCACTCACTGCAAGCTCCACCTCCCAGGTTCACGCCATTCTCCTGCTTCAACCTCCCCTGTAGCTGGGACTACAGGCGCCCACCACCATGCCCAGCTCATTTTTTTTGTATTTTTAGTAGAGATGGGGTTTCACCACGTTAGCCAGGAGGGTCTGGATCTCCTGACCTCATGATCCACCCGTCTTGGCCTCCCAAAGTGCTGAGATTACAGGCGTGAGCCACCGCACCCAGCCCAGTGTTACAGCTTTTAAAAACAATGCGTCTGGAGTTGTTCCTTCTTCCCGGTGGGTTCATGGTCTCACTGGCTTCAGGAGTGAAGCTGCGGACTTTCCTGGTGAGTGTTACACCTCATAAAGGCAGCATGAACCCACAGAGTGAGCAGCACCAAGATTTATTGCAGAGAGCAAAACAACAAAACTCCCACACTTTGGAAATGGACCCCGCCGGGTTGCGCACATGCTGGCTCTTGCAGCCTGCTTTTATTCCCTTATCTGGCCCAACCCAATCCTGCTGAATGGTCCATTTTACAGAGCGCTGATTGGTCCACTTTACAGAGCGCTGATTGGTCTGCTTTACAGAGTGCTGATTGGTACGTTTACAATCCTTGAGCTAGACACAGAGTCACAAAGTGCTAGTTAGCTAGATACAGAGTACCAATTGGTGTGCTTACAAACCTTGAGCTAGACACAGAGTACTCATTGGTGTATTTACAAACCTTGAGC
>NW_012108141.1:6578866-6589193 GCF_000951045.1 Mandrillus leucophaeus | reverse complement strand
CAGAGAGGGGCTCCCACGGTGCCCCGGCAGGCTGAAGGGCACCTCAAGCGCCGCCAGAGTGGACGCTGAGGCCGAGGAGGCGCTGAGAGTGAGGGCTGCTAGCACTTTGTCACCTATCAAAACTACTGGAAGAAATGCTTCATAGCATAATTTTTCTGGGAGAAACACTTGACAACATTGGACTGGGCAAAAATTTTTTAAGTAAGACCACAAAGCACAGGCAGCAAAAGCAAAAATAGAAAAACGGGATTATAGCAAATGAAAAAGCTTTCATACAGCGAATGAAACAAGAGTGAAAATAAAACCTACAGGATAGGAGAAAATATTTGTAAACTATACATGTGACATGGAGCTAATACCCGGTATATGAAGGAAACTCAAACAACAGCTAATAATAATAATAATAATAATCCAATTTAAAAGTGGGCAGAAGACCTCAGTAGACTTTGAAGACAAACAAATGGCCAACAGGTATATGAAAAAAATGCTGAATGTCATTAATCGTTTATGCTAAATACAAATGAAAACCACAACAAAATGCCACCTCATGCTAGTTAGAATGGCCATTATCAAAAAAGACAAAACAAAACTATTGGCAAGGATGTGGAGAAAAGGGAACACTTACACATGGTTTTTGGGATTGTAAATTAGTATAGCAATTATGAAACACGGTAGGAAATTTCCTCAAATTATTAAAAACAAAACTACCCTATTATCCAGCAATCCGCCTACTAGGGATATATCCAACAGAAACACACGTGTTGAAAACGTATCTGCACTCCCATGTTTATTGCAGCACTATTTACAATAGCTAAGATATGGAATCAAATTAGTATCCAACAATGGATAAACACGTAAAGAAAATGTGGTAAATATACACAATGAAATAGTTTTCAGCCATAAAAGAAAATGAAACCCTGTCATTTGGACAACATGGATGAACCTGGAGGATATAATTTTATGTGAAAAAGTCAAACACAGAAAAACAAATAGGAAAGTTCATATTGTAGAAGCAGGAAGTGGAACAGTAATTACCAGAGACTGAGTGGGGAGGGGAGGGAGGAAAGAAACATGGGAGAGGTAGGTTAACAGGTACAAAGTTGCAATTAGATAGAAGGAATAAGTTCTAGTGTTCTGTTGCACAATAGGGTGACTATGCTTAAAATAATGTATTGTATAATACAAAATATCTAGAAGAGAGGCTTGTGAATGTTCTCACCACAAAGATAAATACATGAGATGATGGAAATGCTAGCTGCCCTAATTTGATCATTATATAACATGTATGTGTATTGAAACATCAAATTGTATCCCATAAATATGTACAATTATGTGTCAATTAAAATTTTTTTAATATTGGAAAAAAAGAAAAGTGTGACATTCACATTACTTTTGGTGGAGTATCCTAAAAATAATCGAAGAGTAGTTATGTATTTGCATATTTGTTCGTGAATGTCTCAGTTTTAGGCCTTACAGGTATTTATTAATATTAATATGATATTTTGTGTTCAACTGTTAACTGTTGATCATAAGGCAGATCCTTAGAATCTTGACCACATCCAGCAAGGGCACAGATAAATTGTCTAGGGGAGCTTGCAAACATGGTGATACCACATTAGGATTTAAGGGTTTCCTAATCCTTCTACAAAATTTACCTTACTGAAAAATCAGTAAATCATCGTGAGGTTTTTCATGTTTGGCCAGAGAATGAATTGCATTTTCAGACAAACTTAGCATTCCAGTTGGAGAGCTTATTAGAATTAAAGTTTGACTGATCATTCTGGCTAATTGTATAGTTCACTTACTTTCAACCCTCGAGCCTTTTCTAGAATAGGGAATATTGTCATTCCAATAAATAAATAAATATCAAGTACCTCCTTTGTGACAGGTTCACACCAGGCACCAGAAATCCTGCAGTGAAGAAGCCAAGCCAAGTGTCTTTACACAAGGTGTTTACATCCTACTGGGGAGAAACAGACTACTTATATAACCCTGAGGAAATCAGTAAACACCAAAGTATACAAGATAATTAAGGAGCATGAAAAATGCACTAACAAAAATAAGAAGAGCAATGAGATGGAGTAAGTGGGGGAAGACACTTCAAACAATCATGAGGGAAGACATCTCTGAGAAGGGAAAGAGTAGAATAGCTGAACAACTGGGGGAAAGGCATTCCAGGCATTGGGTTAAAGCAGAGTTAGTGAGGTGGAAGAGACTAGGGGATGGAACAAGAGAGCGAGGGAAGGACTAGATCCATCTTAGTGGGCTGGGAAGCCACTGAAGAGTTCGGAGCAGGAAAAAGATGTGATTTCTGTTTTTAAAATTTCACTTTGACTTCTCTGTCAAATCCACTGTAGTGAGAAGAAGAGAGACCAGTTGAGAGGCTATAGCAACAGATCAAGTAGAGAGAGGTACGGAGTAGAGACAGAGAAAGGTGACAGAACTCAGAATTTGTTGAAAGGTTTAGCCAAAAGGAGTTGCTGGTGTACTGGATGAGGGTTATGAGAGAAAGGAAAGGCACAAGGATGAATCCTAGATTTTTGGCTCGAGTCACTGAATAAATCATTGTGCTGTTTATTAAACTGTAGAAGTCTGGAGGCTTAACTGGTTTGGGAACAAGAGTTGAGTTGTGAACATGTCAGGCTTCAGATGCCTGTTAGATATCCTGCAGCAATATAGAATTGCTACAACAGACAGTTGGCTACGTGAACGTGGAATTCTGGGAGAGGTTGAGGCTGCAGATTTAAATGTGGAAGTCATCAGCATATATCTGGTATGTAAGGCAGAGGTGAAATCACATGGGAAGTAAGTTTACAGAGAGAATACAAAAGAGGCAAAAACTGAGCCCTGGGGTCCCGCAAGGTTTACAGGTCAGGTAAAAGACGAGCTAGCCAAAGAGACAGGAAGAAATAGCTGCTGAGGTAGTAGAAAGGCCAGGTGCAAGTGGCAATTTGTAAAACACATAAAAAATGTGTTTTATGAAGAAAGGGTGATCAACTTTTTGAGAGACTTTAAGAAATATCAGTAATAAGTCCCAAATTGATCACATGCCTTGCATAATTTAGGAAAAGACAGTCTGTGTGCCTTAGTATTATATGTACAAACACATACAGCTAATGTTTTGGGAGGCTGAACAAAGAATTAAGGCCTCAAGATCATGCTTTGGATAAAGAATATTTTAAGCTTTGTGTAACCACTGAAACTTTTGAATTTTGCCTTGCTTATGAGTATAAACTTCTTTATGCCCATGAGAATGTTGAAATATGCCCTCATCTCCGACTGTAGAAAGAGGATCCTCTTCTTATTCCCCTCACACTTTTCTTTGGCAGCCCAGGCCCTCCCTTGTGCTTCCTGACCACAATACCTTTTCCCAGGGAATGGATTCCCCAGCAACACTCTGAGGTTGAGAGTAGCACACAGTTGGTTCACAGGGAGTGATCTTCAAAGTTACGATGGTACATAGTAGTGCCAGACCTAGCAAATAAACATACGGGATAGCTATGCAATATCTGGGACATACTTATATAAAAAATTATGAATTGTTTACCTAGAATTCAAATTTAACCGAGAGTATTGTCTTGCATCTGTGTCCCTACCTGTAAGGAAATGAAAAAGGCAGGGTGGAGGGAGAAAATTATCTTCTCTATGTCAGCAACTGAGGCCTCAGTTGATCCTAGGGGTGCCTTGAAGCTGCTATGGCCCTTCATGTTGATTAAAAATCGTGGCAAGAGGTCAGGCCATTGTATTTCTGAATCAGCTAGTTATTGGCCTCAGGGTACCCTGGGAATGAATGTAACCTTGGCAGTTGCCTAAGGGTAAGAGGCACAGCCTTGAGCAGCTGCACATTCAGCAGCTGAGTTATGAGCACTGAAGAGGGAATCTGGACCAAGCATCAAGGTATCTTAGGTTTAAATGCTAACTTCTTAGAAGCCATTCATTTCCTATTAATAACTGTATCTTATTAGTTAAGGCAGCTAAATATATTCTGAATGCTTTAAGTGCTACATTAAAACTAAAAAGGACTGTTCAAAAGTAAGGTGGCAGTACTTATTATAGTAGTCCAGCTCCGCCCCCGTGGGATATATAGAGCGTATTTTTTTAATTGTTCATCTTCTCATCTAGACTACAAGCTTCTTGAGGGAAGAAACCAGGTCTTATTTATCTCGGCACCCATCACTTGGGGCATATTTGGCAGGTAGTAGGTACTCAAGCAATGTCTATGGAAAACAGACAGGGAATAACTAAGCAAACCATCCAAATGGAAACTAACAACAGTTAGACCTACCCTCCGCGAGGGTGGAGGGAAAGTGATATTAGGCCTCAAAATCAACGTGCGACATCATTTTTATTTTTCCTCTTATTTTCTTAAGCAAAGCAAAACTGGTTCTATACTCCCTGGCCTTTGAGTCTCTGTTTTAGGTAATTAATAAATCTTGACCAATCTCTGAATCATTCGGTTCACTAGATGTTCACTCAGTCACTGAGTGCATTATTGTTTGGATGCATGAGTCATGACATGTTTTAAAGAGCTAAGGAGACATAGCTCCTTTCCCACTTGGGTCCCTTTAGGAACCTTTGGAACCTTCTGGAAACTTTGAGGGTCTTCCTCCTAAGGGGAAGAAGACATTCTACACTCTGGTGAGAAGAACAAGAGGCTTCTATTTCTCTCTTAACCTGAAACCTCGCCTCTTATGAATGTTTCCTTCTATTAACCCTTGAGTGAATCACACTGATGCTTAATGATAGTCCTCTGATGGACATGCTTTCTCTCTTAAAATGAGTGTTAACATGAAGTAGTCTCCAGATTCCCTAAAGCCAGACTAGTGATCCCAAATTTTAACCACATTGGATCTTGCCTGCACATCCTGCCTCTGGCTGCACACCCACCTTTACGCCCACGGCATGAAGCTGTGACCACAGAGGCAGAAACTTGCAGGGTGGTCTTCTGAGCACACCCTAGGGGAAAGAGACATGAAATATTTATTGACTGCAGGCCAATGTTACAGGAACGCTGGCTGAAACCACTGCAAGGGTGCCTCTATAACAACCAAAGTAGACACAGCAACATTTGCCAACCCCCTTAAATGTCCTGGGGGAGGTTTGTTTGCACTAATCCTAGCAGTCCAAAAAGCAGCAGCTGTTCTCAAAGGAAGTCTGATATATATAATCCTTTATTTAAGACCAACAGTGGGAGGTGGTGTTTAATAAAAAAGGTGCTAAATTGTTAACAATGTTCTTGCTTCCAGCAAACAGGTAGAAAAAGAACTGAAATGTTAAGCAATACTCAGGACCATATTTAATAATACATCTTGATTTTTTAATTCATGCAAACGTTTCTGTGCTATAGACATCTTTGTCTTGGGAAATAAATTTGGGAAGCACAGGTCAGTTTTTTTCCAATTTCTGAGCAATCCTGAAATCAGATCGTATTGCTTTTCCAATCCGAGCTGTAAGGTAAATGTTTGTTATAGCAGATAGAATTAGAAAAGTCTACACACAATTTTCTTACATTCTAGTGGATCCCTAATTATCTTAAAATAAGCATAGAAATATCTTGCATCTTTGATAAGATCCTGTTGGTTAATAATCAGTTTAAAAATGCTATAAATTCCCAAAAGGAGCATCAAAGAAACTTGTGAGTTACTTCTAAAACATGTAATGTAAACTATAGCTTAAGCTTTTGGGTCTATCTTGGTAAACAGTGACCCAACAAACTAAATTTTTTTGGCAAGAGTAAGTGTCCTTTTTATCCTACCAAGAACTGAATATCACATTCTAAAGCTGTGGTTCACTTCCCTAATATTATCAGCAAGAAGGTAAATTTCCCTCAAACCAATATGTTTAATTCTATTGCCAGAACCCCAGCATAATGCCAGGTATAAGGGGTTAAATGAACACTGAATGCTTTTATTAGAAACTTATTAGTTGTTTCTCCCATTCTGTGGGTTGCCTGTTCACTCCGATGGTAGTTTCTTTTGCTGTGCAGAAGCTTTTTAGTTTAATTAGATCCAATTTGTCAGTTTTGGCTTTTGTTGCCATTGCTTTTGGTGTTTTAGATATGAAGTCCTTGCCCATGCCTGTGTCCTGAATGGTATTGCCTAGGTTTTCTTCTAGGGTTTTTATGGTTTTAGGTCTGACAATTAAGTCTGTAATCCATCTTGAATTAATTTTTGTATAAGGTGTAAGGAAGGGATCTAGTTTCAGCTTTCTGCATATGGCTAGCCAGTTTTCCCAGCACCATTTATTAAATAGGGAATCTTTTTTTCCCTATTTCTTGTTTTTGTAAGGTTTGTCAAAGATCAGGTGGTTGTAGATTTGTGGTATTATTTCTGAGGGCCCTGTTCTGTTCCATTGGTCTATATCTCTGTTTTGGTACCAGTACCATGCTTTTTGCAATCTAACCATCTGCCAAAGGGCTAATATCCAGAATCTACAAAGAACTTAAACAAATTCACAAGAAAAAATCAAACAACCCCATACAAAAGTGGGCAAAGGATATTAACAGATACTTCTCAAAAGAAGACATTTACACATTTACACAGCCAACAGAAACATGAAAAAATGCTCATCATCACTGGTCATCAGAGAAATGCAAATCAAAACCACAATGAGATACCATCTCACACCAGTTAGAACGGCGACCATTAACAAATCAGGAAACAACAGGTGCTGGAGAGGATGTGGAGAAATAGGAACACTTTTACACTGTTGGTGGGAATGTAAACTAGTTCAACCATTGTGGAAGACAGTGTGGCAATTCCTCAAGGATCTAGAACTAGAAATACCATTTGACCCAGCCATCCCATTAATGGGTATATATCCAAAGGATTATAAATCATGCTGCTAAAAAGACACATGCACATGTATGTTTATTGCGGCACTATTCACAATAGCAAAGACTCAGAACCAACCCAAATGTCCACCAATGATAGACTGGATTAAGAAAAAGTGGCACATACACACCATGGAATACTGTGCAGCCGTAAAAAATGATGAGTTTATGTCCTTTTTCGGGACATGGATGAAGCTGGAAACCACCATCTGAGCAAACTACCGCAAGGACAGAAAATCAAACACTGCATGTTCTCACTCATAGGTGGGAATCGAACAATGAGAACACTTGGACACAAGGTGGGGAACATCACACACCAGGGCCTATCATGAGGTAGGGAGAGGGGGGAGGGGGGAGGGATAGCATTAGGAGATATACCTAATGTAAATGATGAGTTAATGAGTGCAGCAGCACACCAACATGACACATATATACATATGTAACAAACCTGCACATTGTGCACATGTACCCTAGAACTTAAAGTATATATATATATATATAAAAAAAAGAAATCATGTGTAAACTGTAAAAAAAAAGAAAAAAAAAAAAAAAAGAAAGAAGGAGAAGAAAGAGAGAAAATGCCCAGTAAGAACAAACTTTAGGACAGAGTCTTCTAATACCATGGGCAGGTACTGCCTATTTTGATTGGTCATCAAAAGCTCAGTTATTCCTTATTTTCCTCAATTGTAAAGTAGGAATATAGTATAGTATCTGCATGATGGAAGGTTATGAGGATCAAATAAATTAATACCAAACAAAAAGAAAAGAAACTTATTAGTGGTTTCTGCCATAAATTATTAGCAATCAAGAAATCATTATTCTTTTTGTTTGCTTGGTTCCTTTGGACCTTGGAGTTTTGCTAGACTGAGTTGATTTTGTATCATTAAACATTAAACTCCCTTGACTAGTAGCAAAATCTTGTGATTTCTGCTCTGCACCAGTGAGGTGGGATGCGTGTGCATTTTTTTCATTTGTTCGCTTGCTCACTAAATGGAAAAGGCTGAGAATCTTAGGCAACATGATATCTAAGGTGAAAACAAACTCTCTGTCAGAGCTGATCTGTTGTTTTACACAGTGATACAACTAATGTGGCAACATAAATAAATGGGCATGACTTTTCCTCCTAATCATAACTTACAGGAACTCCAGATCTCAGGTAAAATTTATGGTAATTATTGCCGTAATTGTTATTCTTTCATTACTTAAACAGAAAACATATTTTTTCTCCCCTTTGAAATTCATCTTTTATTCAAAAAGAAAAAACAAGAATTGACTGAGAACACACGCTTTTACACTCTTTTCTGTTTCCAAAATTGAAACTCATTCTCTCACATGCTCCATTAAGATGGTGACTGTTAGAGAAGTCTTTCTATATTCTCCTTGTACGATTAATATTCTAGTATATAGGTATGCTTAATCTCAGACATTCTGTATTAAGGCGAATGTAGGAAAACTAGCTAACTTTAAAAAGTGTAAATATATAACCGGTGTCAGAATACAGAAACGAGTTGTAGAATGCATACCTCCTACAACGACAACCCTATCATAAAACGGAGTACTGTCGGGGAAGCTCAGCCATAATTGCACTCCGGAGAGTAAAAGACATTGTGTTGCCTCCTCAGCAGAAATTCACCTCCCTGTATGAAAATCTGATAAATTGTCCAGTTTCCCGCAGAGGGAACGACAGAGAATTTAATGAGAAACACATTGGAGCCGGACCTGTCACTGTGTGATTATGCATTCACTAATCTCTCTGTAGGGTACAGAAAAATGTCAGTCTTCTCTGAGAGAGTTTATCTAGGGAAAGGGACAAACACATCTAGAAATAAATTACCAAAAAGAAATGCCTTTATTCTCCCACTGATACCTACTGGCATCCTACCAGACTGCTTGTTTGGCCTACAAATAGCAAAAGCATTGGGATTTGCATAGTAACCTATTTTTATGATTGCCAGTGAAATTGAAGTGTCATATGATGACATGTATTGATAATTAAATGCAGCTGCAAGTGCCTGATATATTTAGTTTGGTCTAAAAATGTATGTTTGAGAACTTCAAGTACAGTAGGAGGGGCAGCGGATGTTCTTACTCTTATTGTAGGATATATTTCATATTTAACATGAAATTATCTTACCTGTCATCATCATTTTTGTCCGATAAAACTTATTCAGCACCTGTATACATCCTAAAAGCATTTCTGAGCAACTAACATATGCCAGGAACCTATAATTATACAGTAAGTTTGGTGAATAACTAGAATATCCAATAGCCTCTACAAAGTGTTTAAGCCAGAGGAACACATCATTCAAATTTGCTTTTCACTAAGAGCGTTTATTAAGTTAATTTTATTAGCCTGATTTTAGTGTGGGAAATATGCAATGAGGGCAGGTATATTTTCTCCAGAAGTTCAAAATATGATAGTACGTTGATGTAAATATCCACAAAGAACTACTAAACAAGCACTGAGCAAGTCCAAGAATGTCTTACTAGCTCAGTGCCTTGTGCAAGCAGGGATCTCAGAAATCACTTCCTGAATTTTGGGGAAAGTAAGGGAATGGTGACAGAAAATTGTGTCCTGAGCTATCCTTATTTGGAGGCGTGATGTCAAGAAGAAATTACTCATATTTCTTCAAGAATTTCTAGAAGGCTTCATGGTGAATGGGGAACTTTAATCACAAAAGAAGTGTTTTTAAAATTGCATGTTTAATTAAGTAGAGCTATTTATTATCAACAATGATACCACTCTGACCATTCCCCCTCCAGGTTAATTCAAATTTTTTACATCCTTCATAAAATGCTAAGCCCAAAATCGATCCCAGCTTTGTAAATGTCTTGATCAAATCTCACACACTTACTCAGTGGCATTTTTTTTTTAAACTAAGAAAAGATATTTTTAAAAGATCTATATTTATAACTTCATTGACAGCTTTTTTTCTCATGTGGTTGTCCAGTTTCATCTGGACATAAATTTAAATTTGGTTTCATTACAGAAGGGAACATGTCCCTTTTTATGACCTCATAGAACTTTCAACATCGTAAGACTCCTACAATCACTGGTAATAAAGCTAGAAATCATGTTAGAGATCAAATGGTGAAGGACAAAACAGGTGCTAGAGAGTGATGTGATTCATGTCTGAATAAAGACAAAAACCATTTAATAAACTAAAACATAAATGAGAGTTCTTGGTTTATAATCTAATGTTATTTTTATTGCATAAAATTGCTGAAATACTGACTGATGATGTGTAGCCCAGTTGACTGATTCAATGTCATAAAAATTCTTAGATGTAAAGATGCCTCACCTGACTCCACTCAGGTTAGGTCGGCATCTTGTTCCCTTCTCTCCCCTGAGACTTTCAAATAGGGCAGAGTAAGATGGAGGCAGTAACTCTTTGTCTCTGCTAATACCTAATCATATAATCTTATTTCAAAAGTTGGCTTGGCCAGTACATTTGGATTGACTACAAAAAAAAAAAAAAAAAAAAAAAAAAAAAA
>NW_012108141.1:6562003-6578816 GCF_000951045.1 Mandrillus leucophaeus | reverse complement strand
GAGACTTTCAAATAGGGCAGAGTAAGATGGAGGCAGTAACTCTTTGTCTCTGCTAATACCTAATCATATAATCTTATTTCAAAAGTTGGCTTGGCAAGAACAATTAAACTCCATACCAAAAAAAAAAAAAAAAAAAAAAAAAAAAAAAAAAAAAGGCCTTGTCCATTTATCCAGAGGTTTCCTCCAAAATTTTTAAAAATTTTGTCACCTTAAAATGGATTTTAAATTATCAGAATTTAGAGGTAGCAATGAAATAAATCTTAAAGGAGGTGTAGAACTCCTTTAAGAAGTTATTGTTTGCTTTCCATTGCGGCAATGGAATCATATATTTTTAATGAGCCCAGAAACAATTCTCTGCAACTGTAAAAATGATGCCAGAATGCAAGTTTTTGGTTAGTGCCATAGTTTCATTTTGTTATTGAAAATGGAATAAGTCATGATTTATTCCCTCCCTTCTTTGGAAGGATAAAAAATGTTAATGGTAAGAAAATCAGTACATTTTCTATTTCAAGATCGATTTCATAAGAAATTTACCTACCAGATTTATGTTTTATTTTTAGCTACAAGAAATAAAAGCTTTAAAATAACAGAAATAAAAGTCTCAGTTTTATATATGTAATTTTTTAAATATATGTACAAACTTGGAAATGACTTCTGTCAGTATCTCTTATTGTTGTCACATGATTTTGAACTTCTGGACCAGTGTAATTCAGCTGAAAGAATCAAGAAAATTAATATACACCTATACTCTCAAATTAGTCTCTTTAGAAGGAAGTGAAGAGAGACTCTGTGACAGAAAAATCACAGTGTTACTACGTCTTATTGAAAACCTCTATTTATCTCTATAGATGTTCCATATAAAGAAATCTTAAATATTTAAACATAATATAATTGATAAAACTGACATGTTAGTCTGGAGATGTTTGTTACCTATAGGCAAAATAGACTCCTAAATAATAATACAAAATTTATTGTTGTGTTTAGATGAACATAACCATAATCAAATAATTTTGGTATTTGGTAGTTCTGGTTACTTAAAATAATAAAAAGCTATGTAAGCAAGAACCCTCTTAGAAAGTTGTAAGCATTAGTATGGACTTATATTTATACACGTTTTCTGTACATAGGTTCATTTAATTAATTGATGTAGGTAACTTTATGCTTCACTAAGCATTCATTAAGCATCGTTGTACCTGTAATCCCAGCAATTTGGGGAGGCTGAGGCAGGTGGATTATGAGGTCAGGACTATCAAGAGGCCAGGATTGAGACCATCCTGGTCAACATGGTGAAACCTCGTCTCTATTAAAAATACAAAATGAACTGGCGTGGTGGCACGCACCTGTAATCCTAGCTACTTGGGAGGGTGAGGCAGGAGAATCGCTTGAACCAGGGAGTCGGAGGTTGCAGTGAGCTGAGATCATGCCACTGCACTCCAGCCTGGTGACAGAGCAAGACTGTCTCAAAAAAAAAAAAAAATCATTGTGTATGGCCAGTGAAGAGAAGTGTAATTGTGTAATTTAATATTTTCTTTTTAATTTTAGAATGGCTTTAAATTTTGAAATTAATGATTCCTGACTTGCATAATATATATTTGGTAGTTATCCTACTTTCATGTTCATATGCTAATCAAATCAAACCAGGAGTATAAGATAAACTATTACATTTGAGTTTAATGTAGCCTACAAGCAACATTTAGCCTATACAACTTATTCATTAACGTGGCCTGTTGTTGACCATCATTATTATCTTTCTGTTCACTAATTAGGAACATATGTTTACTAGTTTCTGTTTGGCAACTGAAATTTTTCATGTGCCCTAAGAACTTGGTATACGGCACACAATACTTAACAATAGATTAGAATAAACTAGAGTAATATTTTTAGCTTTATACTGTGTAAACACGGTGATATGCCATTTGAATAAGAGTTGGGCATATCTTTGTTTAAAAAATTTCATTGTTCCATTTAACCCGAAATACTTTAAAGTATAAATTAGTTCAATTTTTTGTAGCATTTCATTTTATGCTATTTAAAAATTATGCATTAAGCGGAAAGAATGTTTAATCAGATAATTGGCTTTATAATAAAACACTATACTAATGTATACGTATAATGTTTTAGTTGATGGATGGGTTTTTAGATATATTATTTGTTATATATATGTGTATACTGTTTTCCCATCAAATTAAAGCAATCTGCTTATATTACGGTAGCTAGCTCAATTTTGACAAGTTTCCATTTTGTACTTGCACCAAAATAAATCATAGTTTGCTTTAAGGAAAAAATAGTTTATAAGTATACTTTAAACATGTTTAAATGCAAACCATGAAATTTCTATGAACTCTTCTGTTACTACAAAAGTCATACTTTTAACCATTAGCTATATCTTTTTTGCCACATTTCGGAATGTAATGTAAACACTTGTATTTTGCAGAACTTTATTAAAATGATTACCTGATAATAAATTTTGTAAATTTTCTTAAGTTAAATTTTCTGTGATTTATGTCCAGCAGTCAGTATTTAAGGTGAAATTAAATGCCACTTTCAACACATTGAACTCCCAGATTAATTTACCTCTATCAAAAGGCCAGTTTTTTAAATAAACATCAGAAGTTTCCTTATAAAAGTGCACATCTATTCACTGAAATGGTTACCTTTAGGAAGGGAAGCTCAAAGAGTGTTTGCCTGAGTAATAAGAATATTTCTGACAACGGGACTTGGCATGGATAACTGTTAAACCATTCATCTCCTTCAGTTCTCTATCGTTTCTAAGTGTTTGCTCCCTGTGGATCTACACAGTGGGACAGCAGAGAATCATAGAAGTATTTTTAAGCACTCCAATCTCATGGTGTATGCTTCACGGACAGAATAAAATGTATTCCTCCAGCTGTTCAAGAATGAGGGCAAGGGGGGGATAAAAAGAGAAATGAAGGCAAGACAGACTTAGATCTCAATCAATGTTGTAAACTTAGTGTACGTTTACCTCTAAATCCTTTTCCTTACCTCCCACATTTAATTCTATTAAAAAGTCCTTATATTTTTTCCTTGCTTATAACCCATCATATCCCAGCCACCAAAGGTGTAGGATTCCACATAAAGTCATGAATTTACATACACATACACACAAATCCAAGCTGAGCCTTTGGTGCTGTGAAAGAGAATTTAAACATTTTAAAATGTAAAACTAAACATATTTTCTGAGGTATGGCTAGAAATAAAAAACAATAAAAAAGTGCAGTGAATAGAAAAAATTTAAAAGATTTCCACATTACAAATGAGATATAAACACATTTATAATTCATAAACAGCATAAAATGATTGCTTATGTCATATTAATTAAAATAATAAAAGTAAGAAAATATGCTCAATGCAGAGGTACTTTTAAGAAAACAAACAAAAAAACAAAAGTTAACAAAATATTTTATCTGCATCAAAATATTCTTTGGAAACCAAAAATAAAAATGTACCATGTATGTTCTTTCAGGTTGATCTGTAAAAGTCAGAAAAATACATAGTCCATGTTATTTAACTTTCCGAAAATACAAAGTTCTAAGTATCCCTCAAGCATAAAGCAAAAGGCTTTATGTCTTGCTGACCTGAAGCAGTGTGCTCCCTGTATTAGTACAAAGAATTCCAGTTTCCTTCCTATCAAAAAACATTTTGTTTCAGTCACACTGAAACAAATGACGTGACTTCAATACAGGGTAAGTATAGCTGAAGCTGTGTCCAAAAATTTTCCTTCAGAACTCTGAAGACACCTATAGAAACTCCTGAGGGGAAAGAATCGTTCTCACAAGGCCAAGAGGAATATTATCCAAAGCGAAACTTGAGTCTGTATTTCACTGTGTTGGTATTTTTCCGAGGTGCAGAAAGGGGAACCTTTGGCTTGATAGGGCTAGGTGGCTTTTTCTTTTCAGGAACAGTAACCGTGAAAGAAAGTTCTGGCTGCTCCGACTGCTTGAATCTTGGGAGAAAATGTGTAGAGATGTGCTGGGGTTTAACCCGGGGGCTGCACCCTCGTTTGGCTTTTCCTCTTTTATTCAGGGCCACATACCACTCCCGCCCTGTTTTTTCAGTTCTATGTATTGCTGAGGCATAGGTATTATAGCTGTTTTCTTGAAAACGCTCCCTGAACTTGCAGTCATCTGTGAACTTGGCCTAGGGAGGAGAAAAAAAGAGGAAATGTAAGTTGTGACAATCTTTTCAGTATGTGATAAAATATAAGTTCTTGTAGGAAAAAAATAATAATAATTTTGTCGATCTCTGTTCCTCCTACTCCATTCCTTTTTATAAAGACATGTTTGCTTATTTTAAAGTTGCTTTAAAATTACTATTTTTCTTTTTATGTTTCTACTTCATTTATCTTTGTAACACATTTCTGTTCACTACCTATTTGGTGACATAGTATCGATGAATATAAAAGTAACCAGAACTCTTGATACATTTAAACCTTGTTACTATTGTTTAAATACTTTGAAATGTATAGTTACAAATATTTTAACATACTATTTTTCCTCCTAACTCACCAAGAAAATAAATAGAACTATATTACTAAGAAACAATTGCCTGGTAAAATATAAATTCCTGTTCATAGAAATGGGGTCAAAATTATTCCTTTGAAACAAGCATGCATTTTTTCAATGTTATCAGTGTGATTGAGGCTGCTGAGAGAGAAATAGCATATGGTCCCCATTAATATTGCAGGTGTTAGAGTTCTTTAGAAAAAAAAAAATGTATCTTTACTCAGGCATTACAGGAAAGTATATTTGACTCCAAGAAGAAAAAAGTCACTGGAATTACTATGCTTTGGCCAGATCTTACACACACACAGAATGTCTGTCCTTGAAATACTTACAGAATAGTGGAAAAACAGACAAGTAGACATCCGTCATGGTGCAGCTTGATAAATGAAATTATGACAGTGGTATGCAGAGGGTACAATGACAGCATAGAGGAAGGGCATCTAAGAGGGTGGAAGTGGCCAAGAAGAGGGCAGAAAAGTCTTCCTATAAAAGGTGACATTTGAGCTGAGTCTTCAAGTACAACTAGGAATGTACTCTAACTAACATTAGAGAGGCAGACAAAATAAGAAAGGATTTTCAGGGAGAGGGAACAGGGTGCTGAAAGGTCAACATGACACTTCCAAATACCTGTAAGTAGTTCAGCGTGACCTCTACCTAGGATGCACCTGGGAAATAAGGAGATGAGCCTGACAATGTAGGTCAGCACCAGCTCTGAAAGGACTTACTTTGCCATGTTGTGAAATTTGAAGGAATATGCGGGAGAATGGGGGAAGAGTGTGAACTTGGAATCAGACATACAATCAAAAACCAGTGATGCCAATTAAGCTCTTAGCCTTAGCCTCCTTATCCATAACACTTACAACAACAGGGCTTTTATGAGAATCCAAAGGAGGATTCTGTAACTTTCATCAAACTTGAAAGAGTCCATAACGCCCAAAGAATTAAGAATTCCTGTACTAGGTCAGACTACCACGTTTCATAATTTCAAGGAGTACTATTTACACAGAATTCCTGTGCTTGAGAATACCAAATATTTTGTCCACTATGTATAAAAACACTAAAAGCTACATACTTCTATATCAAATCAAGAAGTTTTATATGAGAATAAAATGGCCTTTTTTCCTTGCTTTTTCTAATAATGCCAAACTTTTCTGTGGAATACTGATCATAACACTGAAATCTAAAAATCTGAATATTGCAAGGCAATCTACATAGATCCACTGTTGAAATCCACATGGAATTTGTGAGTAGTGCAAGATACTGACAGTGTTAGAAGCCAACCGATATCAGAGCATTTACAAGAGCACATTAACTTTATGTACGATAGTTTACTGGAGTTACTTATATTTAAGTGTAGTTCAATCAACAAAGTTCTATTTGGGGGTTATAAAGCCATATATATAGATCTTTCACAAGTTTACTGGCGAATCTTTGGATATGATCTCAAGCAGACTGAAGGCAGGTGTTTTTTGTTTTGTTTTGTTTTGTTTTTTGTTGTTGTCGTTGTTGTTTGAGACAGGTTCTTGCTCTATTGGTCAGGCAGGAGTGCAGTGGCATGATCTCGGCTCACTGCAACCTTCATCTCCCGGGCTCATGCAATTCTCCTGCCTCAGCCTCCCGAGTAGCTGGGATTACTGGTGTGTGCCACCACGCCCAGCTAATTTTTGTATTTTTAGTAGAGGTGGGGGTTTCACCATATTGGCCAGACTGGTCTCGAATTCCTGACCCCAGGTAATCTGCCCACCTCAGCCTCCCAAAGTGCTGGGATTACAGGTGTGAGCCACCGCACCCAGCCGAAGGCAGGTATTTTAAAGAATCACCACCTATGTATGGCATCCCTCTCACCCTGTCTTACGATACACCTTGCCAGCCTACATTTAGGCCAGGACTGCTATGCTGACACCACTTTCAAAGATCACACATTGACTATTCCTATTTTTTATTAGAAAGACTTGCTTACAAATTCATTGTAGATTTGTCTACAGCTGCTTAGCTCTTACAGTGGCTTTCCCATTTAATTAGATAATCCCAATATTTTATTTCAAAATAAAAGCTATAGACATCTAGAATGTTTCTGGCTCTATAAACGGATAATAAGAAGTTTAGAAAGGTGTGAAACATTTCATTAAAAAGAGTATCTAGTATATTTACCTTGTCTCAGGTTTTTTTTTCTTACAATGCAGTCGAATGACATTTTTGAAAATGTGTAATATATTATGCCTTCACCTGACTTCTACCTCTGTTTCACAAAAATAGCAGTGATTGCTTTACTCAATTTTGACAGAGTTAGGTTGTTAAAATGTACCTCATTTTTTAATATTTTCCCCCAACAGTGCCCAAGAAAATAAAGAACGAGCATGTCCATTTTTAATTGATGTAGATGACAGGCACACATACGCATGCACAGGTGCGTGTGCAGACACACACCACAGCATTTCTTTTTTTAAAAAAACAGAAATCTATATCATTTCCATTTTAGGGTCTTTCATATGAGTGAAACCCACCTGCCCCACCCGCTACAATTGTTTCATCTAAAATCTTTCTCTTTTCCTCCTCTTTTCCTCCAGATTCATATTCTAAAGTTCTTTCTTAAGAGGAGCCCCTTTAAGGAAATGGCTATTCGGAATTCAGATTTTTCAGAGGTCACCTAACTGTTACCCAGGGTAGAAATGTGCAGAGTCCTTGCAGAGTCCTAAGGACCCACACACTACACACAGCCCCTCAGCTGTCCAAATCCTACATTCTACATTAATACAGGAGTAAACGCAGTTAGACTGTTTTGACTTTCTTAATTGACTTTTAATTTAATGTTTTGTCTGCAAAATTATTCCAGCTGTGATGGAACACAGAATCATTTGAAGCAAACATTTCAGTGAATTTATTCATCTTGAAGGATCGACTCTTCCTATTAGTCTTCCCAATCTGGCTCAGATAAGATGGTGACCCTAAGCAGTACATCTCTGTATATAGTGTTGTGCATAGACCATCTTTATAGCAAAGAGTCATAGATCTTAGCTAGAGGTACTAAAATACATACATTGGCCATTAGAAAATTTTGGACAATAAATTTTCCAGGCTGATTTTTATTTTTTAAATCTTTTTTTAAAATTATAAGAAGTCCTCTAATAAAATATACACTTTTAAAATAATAGAACTCCATTATTTTTCTAGAAAAAAAACTGAAACTAACGAACACACTTTTTCTATAGTTAAGAGTATGATGTAGAGGCATGAATCAAATTTCGGATAAGTTGCTGAAATCAAGACTCCTTCATCTAATTGCCTTACCACCATCAGCCACTACAGTGAAAGCAATTGTTTAAATATTTGTTTAAAAATGTTTCATATTCATTTTTCACTAATTTATTCCACAGATATCACATGCTAGGCACTGTGCTAGGAGCCACTTTTACAGTGGAAAACAATATTGACATAGTCCTGCCCATGTTTTCACTGACTTAAATTACATTAAAATCTCTTTAATTTCTCCTTGATCTGGCAAGAATAAAAACAGGTTACATTCAATAAACCATAATTGCAAAATTAAAATAAATGTTTAAAATCATCATTTTTTGTAGTTTAGTATATACTCCTAATTGACAAAAAAAAAAAAAAAACTTTAAACAAATTGAACTATTTTTTTCTTGAATATCTAAATTATTACAAGGAGGGGAAACACACTGCTATTAAGAGAAATAAGAACTTTTTGCTGGACATGGTGGCTCACACCTGTAATCCCAGCACTTTGGGAGGCTGAGGCAGGCAGATCATTTGAGGTCAGGAGTTCGAGACCAGCCTGACCAACATGGTAAAACCCTGTCTGTACTAAACATACAAAGTCAGCCAGCTGTGGTGGTGGGCACCTGTTGTCCCAGCTACTGGGGAGGCTGAGGCAGGAGAATCACTTGGACCTGGGAGGCAGTGGTTGCAGTGAGCTGGGATCCTACCATTGCACTCCAGCCTAGGCAATAAGAGCAAAACTCCGTCTCAAAAAAAAAAAAAAAAAAAAACATTTTCACTAGAAGTAAACTGTCGTGGCTCTACTCATCCCTTCTCACAGTGAAGGATCCATTTTAAAGAACAGATATTTTTTAAAAAGTCAAACTGAATTCAAAGAAAGCACAACTCCAATTAACTATAATATTCCAGAAATGACTAATTCTGCCAAGCTGAAATTAAACAGGTCAATTAAACCAAATAAATTATTTCCCAAATGATATTGTTTTTAAAAAAAGCTCTCTAAAATCTCTTCTTGTAGTTTTTTCCTTAGTAAATATCACGATCTATGATGATTGAGTACCTTGTATAGTATGAATTAAAGCTGTGCAATTACCGACTCTCGTGTGCAACTATAGAAGTAAATATGTAGTATATGAGATATGGAAATAGGAGTGAATTTGAACTGACACCAGTATAAACCTTGGAATTTGTGTGTATTTAATCAATTTTAATTATTTATTTCAGCTTGTTTTCTTTGATTTGCCTCTTTCTCCTGAAAAACCTTATAAAGTTAAGGGAAAAAAAAGCCAAATCTAAATAATTAAAATGTTGTTCTAGACTAATATTATTAAATAACAAAAAGGTTATCATAGACTGTAACAAAAACAACTATAGACCAAATTTTGCTACAAACTAAGTTTCTTCGCCACATTCATCACTTCTAGTTCCCCTACTTCCTTTTAGAGCTGCTTAATTCCCATCCCTTCCCTCCACCAATGGAGCCGCCTGGGACAGGTGCCCTAAACTCAGCTCATTTTTTATACTTGTGCCCTGGTACAGGGCAGCACACACCCAAAGGGCTACTTCTTACTCTTTACTATATAAACTGTGTAATGGCCAGTTGTAGCCCTGCCGTGCTATCTCCCAGGCACAGCCATATCTCCTGCTTGGTACCATTCATTCCTTCTATATCTCAGTTCCTCATACTGAGCAACAGACAAAATACACAAGCTGGTTTTAACATTACCCAAGCTGAGATAATGTAGTAAAGAATATCAACTATAGGATCTCTTTTCTTCACTTATATAATTTCCCTTCAAATTACTTAGAGAGCAGGCTCAAATACAGCTCCCCAAGCCCTATTTCCAGAGACTGTGTTTTTGTAAGTCTGAGGTGAGACCCTGGGCTTGATGTATCATTAACCAGCATCCTATGTGATTTTGACACCTGTGAAGTAAGAACCACACCAGGCAAAACATGGAATAGCATGACTTTCTTTCTGAGGACCTCAATAACTTCACAAAGCTGGACTATTGGAGACTACTGTGTGTCAGGTGGTTTACATATATAATTTAACTCACAGTAATTCCATGGCTGCTATTAGGATAGTATTATCTGATTTTTTCAGCCAGCGAAGTAAAGAATATGATCCATCTATCACCCTGCATTTATCAAGTGCCAGAATAGACCTGTGATTTAAATTGCATCTTCTGATTCCTAGACTAAGGGTCTCTCCATAACACTATACAAACCAAAGCTATTTCCTAGGCTTTTCTTATACAGTCTTACTTGCTCTGAAGTTGCTTCCTGTTACAATATTGATGAATGACAAGTGTCACTCTTCAAATCATCAAAGAAATATATTACTATCTCTCACTTTCGGCTAAAATGGACTTCCAAATCTACAAGGCAATTCATCACACCCAGATTTCCTCAATAAAACAGGTCTTCTAATGACTTCCACAGTGCAAAATTGAGGGGAAACTGGCATTTACTGCAAAGGCAGAGTTTGAACCCATTTTTGTGCCTGAGTAGTTAGACATTCAATTTTACTGTATATTGAAAGTCCTTAGAGGGCAAAAAAAGAAAAAAATTCTTTTCAAATGCCTTGATCTAGCTCATGCATGGTCTTGACTGGCAGAGTGGAGTGCTTAGTAAGTCATTTTTTAATGAGGAAGATAAGTATTGCTCAAGCCTCCATTTCTCCTTTCAGTAAATATGCTCAGCTTTAGGGGCTGCCTACTCCTCTTCACTCTGCCTGCAGTGCAAGAAGTCCAGTCTGGAGTCTCATCCCAGGCAAGCCAGCTGGCACACTCTGAAACCAGGAAAGGAGGATGTTCTAGTCCTTGCTTAGGACTGATCAAGCACACATTCCATGCCTGTTTCGTAAACTCTGCAATTAGCTTTCCTTTCAAACATGATCCCCTAAAACCCTGAGAAACAAAAATAATTCCACCACATGCTCCTCTCTGCATCTTTAAAATAAGCTAACATGTTTTTCCCCAATAAGCAATGAGCTTTCTGCATACTTTATGAAGTATGCTGAAGTATACTGAAGAATACATGATAATCACCTTTTCCAAGATTTATGTTTTTTAGGGAAAAATCAAGATGGACAACAGAGCTACGAAAAAAATCACAAGATTATGACCATAGGAAATCCATGCCTCTTTAAGAGGTTGAGCTTGGAAATTTTGCTTTGAAATTAGGTTCCTGGGAGAAAGGAAAACCTAGTAGATAAGGGACACCTATAAGCACACAAAGTTTGGATGTGGGGAAGAAAAGATCAGTGATAAATCGGAGTTGAGGCTGGTCTGAATAATTTAAGGGTCACAGCTGCCTGACCCCAAAATCAGAAAGAAAGAGATTAAGGATTGACAAACAGCTGCCTGAGAGCAAATTCAGGAAAATCTGTTTAAACATTAAGTGTGGAATACTTTTCAGGCAGTACTCTGTTTTATATGCATTATCTTGTTTAAAACACTTAACTACCCCAATAGATTGTGACTTCAATTTTCCTTCTTTTGTAGTTGATAAACCAAGGAGTAGAAAGATGAAGTAAAATGACACAGTTAGGAAGTGGTAGAGTAGGATTCCGCCTGAGGCAATCTAACTGTCTTTACCATCACACTCAAGGCCTTTGACTCCTAGTCTGGACCCACCTCAGATAAATCCAGAAAGGCTCTCTGTGGGACTTTCAGTAAGGATGCCAACCTGAGGAGGGAGCAGGGACAGACAGACGGTTAAGGCAGGAAGAGTGCTCAGTCTCAGAAGGTACCTTAGCATGGAATGTGTTGAGAAAGAGGGTAAAGGCCACAGCTGTGGCTTGGAGTAGCCGCCCTCATGGATCTTTGGAAAGCAATTATCTCCTCCTGTTCTTGATGATTTTTGATACATTTGGACAAAGAGAAGACCATACATCCTCATCCTTGTGAAGAATGCTGAAAAACCTGCATGATAGGAATTTAGTTGCACTGCCTATTTAGAGTATGCCAATAAAAGTTTGAAGGAGAGCTGCCTGTAGATCAGGGGCTTGAATGAGTCCAGGGAGCCACACATACTTTTTTTATATATATATATTTTTATTATACTTTAAGTTTTAGGGTACATGTGCACAATGTGCAGGTTTGCTACATTTAAATGTGCCATGCTCCAGGGGCTTGAATGAGTCCAGGGAGCCCCACACATTTAGATCACTGAAGCTCAAATAAAACTTCTCTGATGGGATTAACAAATTTAGCACAAAAATGGAATCAGCATCAATGCTGCCTGAATCTGCTCTGGGCTACCCTTTCAGTGTGTCATATTTGTGTCTATGAACAGTAAAATATTTACTAAATGAAGATTTCTGTGAGCAAAATAGGTCTCTTTTCTGTTTTGAAAGTTTATCTTGGGAGGGAGGGGTTCCATAAGTATTGCTCAAGCCTCCATTTCTCCTTTCAGTAAATATGCTCAGCTTTAGGGGCTGCCTACTCCTCTTCACTCTGCCTGCAGTGCAAGAAGTCCAGTCTGGAGTCTCATCCCAGGCAAGCCAGCTGGCACACTCTGAAACCAGGAAAGGAGGATGTTCTAGTCCTTGCTTAGGACTGATCAAGCACACATTCCATGCCTGTTTCGTAAACTCTGCAATTAGCTTTCCTTTCAAACATGATCCCCTAAAACCCTGAGAAACAAAAATAATTCCACCACATGCTCCTCTCTGCATCTTTAAAATAAGCTAACATGTTTTTCCCCAATAAGCAATGAGCTTTCTGCATACTTTATGAAGTATGCTGAAGTATACTGAAGAATACATGATAATCACCTTTTCCAAGATTTATGTTTTTTAGGGAAAAATCAAGATGGACAACAGAGCTACGAAAAAAATCACAAGATTATGACCATAGGAAATCCATGCCTCTTTAAGAGGTTGAGCTTGGAAATTTTGCTTTGAAATTAGGTTCCTGGGAGAAAGGAAAACCTAGTAGATAAGGGACACCTATAAGCACACAAAGTTTGGATGTGGGGAAGAAAAGATCAGTGATAAATCGGAGTTGAGGCTGGTCTGAATAATTTAAGGGTCACAGCTGCCTGACCCCAAAATCAGAAAGAAAGAGATTAAGGATTGACAAACAGCTGCCTGAGAGCAAATTCAGGAAAATCTGTTTAAACATTAAGTGTGGAATACTTTTCAGGCAGTACTCTGTTTTATATGCATTATCTTGTTTAAAACACTTAACTACCCCAATAGATTGTGACTTCAATTTTCCTTCTTTTGTAGTTGATAAACCAAGGAGTAGAAAGATGAAGTAAAATGACACAGTTAGGAAGTGGTAGAGTAGGATTCCGCCTGAGGCAATCTAACTGTCTTTACCATCACACTCAAGGCCTTTGACTCCTAGTCTGGACCCACCTCAGATAAATCCAGAAAGGCTCTCTGTGGGACTTTCAGTAAGGATGCCAACCTGAGGAGGGAGCAGGGACAGACAGACGGTTAAGGCAGGAAGAGTGCTCAGTCTCAGAAGGTACCTTAGCATGGAATGTGTTGAGAAAGAGGGTAAAGGCCACAGCTGTGGCTTGGAGTAGCCGCCCTCATGGATCTTTGGAAAGCAATTATCTCCTCCTGTTCTTGATGATTTTTGATACATTTGGACAAAGAGAAGACCATACATCCTCATCCTTGTGAAGAATGCTGAAAAACCTGCATGATAGGAATTTAGTTGCACTGCCTATTTAGAGTATGCCAATAAAAGTTTGAAGGAGAGCTGCCTGTAGATCAGGGGCTTGAATGAGTCCAGGGAGCCACACATACTTTTTTTATATATATATATTTTTATTATACTTTAAGTTTTAGGGTACATGTGCACAATGTGCAGGTTTGCTACATTTAAATGTGCCAGGCTCCAGGGGCTTGAATGAGTCCAGGGAGCCCCACACATTTAGATCACTGAAGCTCAAATAAAACTTCTCTGATGGGATTAACAAATTTAGCACAAAAATGGAATCAGCATCAATGCTGCCTGAATCTGCTCTGGGCTACCCTTTCAGTGTGTCATATTTGTGTCTATGAACAGTAAAATATTTACTAAATGAAGATTTCTGTGAGCAAAATAGGTCTCTTTTCTGTTTTGAAAGTTTATCTTGGGAGGGAGGGGTTCCCTATGCAACTGTCATTGACAATGAATAACCAACATTTGTAAAATTCTGTGGCGACACATCCCCTCTTCTCTAGATTTTAAAGTGAAGTACTGGAGACACAGGAGATGGGGGAAACGCCAGTTCAAAAGAGATGTGAATCAAAGAGAAAAACATGTGCCTAGAATGAGGAAATTTGCAACTTTAACTATAAATCTCAAATTGCCTGTTTATTTGCCTATTAAATAGAGTGCTATAAATATTCTAATGATGTGCCACAGTATTCATTTTTATATGTAATACAAAAATATTTTCATGCACATATTAATTTCTATACACTAAGAGGTGAAAACAATGTAATTGGTTCCAAACAAAACTTAATATCTTCTTTGAAGCTAACTTTTATTTACCAAGCACTATAGCATTTAAAGAGAAAGAGAAAATTCTGGGAGGCTATAGTTCTGGTTCAATCACTTGTTAACTGTGTAACCTTGGGAAAATAATTTAACAACTAGGAGACTCTTTCGTCACCTCATTATCTAATGAGATAAGGTGAGCAAAAGAGCTTTTAAAGAGCTATGGAAGTACATTATCTCTGCCTAGTAGCTAATTTTTAGTACTCTGATTATTATTACAAAAACTGAGTTGAATATCTACAAGTATCAATGAATATTTCTCAGTACAATGGGGGATTACTTTTCCCAGAATTCTATTAATGTTTTATATTTTTAGTTTACATTTGCTTTGTAGATAGAACCCTAAAAGTACTCTTTAAATGCCTCTGCAAAATTTTTAAATTAAAGCAACTCACAAATTACAAGTTTAATCCTAAAAGTCTATGAGTTTTTAACCTTTTTGGGGATGATGTAAAGCTGTAAAAATCAAAACTATTAACTAAATCAAATAGTCATATTTAGAGTTACAAGAACAATTTCCCAACATGTTTAACTAGAATGTGAAAACAGGAAAGAAATCAAGTGGGCATAAAACTGGTAATTACTAGCATTAATACTATTTCTAAATTTAACGTCTTTAAAAAATAAATCACTTTATAATTTAATTAGGTTTTCACCTAAAGGGAAAGTGCTAATAAAAGCTCAGATAAGAGAAAGTGGGCTTGGATAATTGGTTTAAAAAAATCCACATAATCATAGGGCTTAATATTTTTATCTACAATTTAGCTCAAAGTCATCAGAATGACTTTTATATCAAAGAGCTTCAGAGAGTGACAAGAGCAAGACTTGCTTTGTACTGTTTAAAAGTCATTATTCTGTGAAATAACTTTAGCCTGCCAAGATGAGAAAGAATAACAGATGCTGTTTTTGCATTATCTGCATTATTTCAACCAGCCATCCTTAGACATTTGGGTCAAATTTCTAGAAATTTGTTACTTGCATTTGACAGAGGAATCATGTATCTTAACCTCTCAGTTTGACCTTTCTAATTGGCTTCCATTTGTAATATGTTACTTTCTGGGGCAATTATCCTTAAGCTGTTCCAAGTTTAGTCTATTTTTTGCAAGTACTATGGCATAAATCAGAATATTTTAAAAGTTAAGATTTTCACTCAAAACAAACCAGTAAGAGAAAGTTTCTTTGCATGCACTGTGTATTATTATGAGGTTAGATTTTGAAGGTGTTTTAATCTTTTATAAACTTAAAAGTAGACTGAGGAAAAGTTATTCCGTTCAGATGTGTTTAATCATTGTTTTCTATTCTGTATGTGGATTTTTTTTTTTTTTTTGCTTTTATACAGTTCTCATGAGAACTCATCTGTATGTGAATTTTAAATAATATTTTAAAATAAAATTAAATGCCCTGAGAATGATACATTGGACTTTGGTGACTCAGGGGGAAAGGGGAGGGGGTTGGAGATAAAAGACTACACATCGGGTACAGTGTACACTACTGGGGTGATGGGTACACCTAAATCTCAGAAATCACCACTAAAGAACTTTTTCATGTAACCAAAAGCCACCTGCTCCTTAAAATCCTATTGAAATAAAAAATAAAATTAAAAAATGTAATACCCTACTTTTTTCACAGTGATGCAGAATGTTGTCCCTTAAATAAATGAAAAAAATTTAAAAATATATTTCTATGAATACTATATTACAGTTTGCTAGAGCATAGTAACCAGCTCAAAAAATGAAATGGTAAATTGTTTAATAGTTCTTGCAATAGGTGATTTAAGAATTTAACAAAGGATTTCCATTTATGCTGCTAAACTGATATTTTAGCAATTTATTATATTTAGATTATATTTAGATTGTTACCCTATAATAATAGGCAATACTTATTGAGCACTTATAACACACCAGATAGTATTCTTAGCACATTGCATGTATTATCTCATCGAATCCTCAAGTAACTACAGAAATTGCTCAAATTCTGTCTCTTCCAAAAGATATTAACAAATCACTTTAGATGTTAAGAAAAGTAAAATTATAAAAGTCTTACACATTAAACCAAGTGGCGTTTTCGTTGAAGTTTTTAAAGATCTATAAAATAAAATTATATATAGTAAGTTTCAATTGATTGCTATCAGTTGAAACTTTCTATAACTTTGAAAATTGAAAAAGTGATATTCTAATAATTTATTTAATAAAGACTATAAAGAATCAGAATTAAATGACTAACTTTAAACAATAATTGCTTTCAAAATGTTTTAATGTGAAGAAAATAAGTATGCCACAGAAAAAGCATAAAGCACCTTTAAGTTCCGTGTGTATATACTAATACAAATAAATAGAATCTGTGAGTGGGAAAACTAAGCTGAACATATTCTATAATCTTTAAAATGTTTTAATACTTCCCAGGTAATGGAAACTTTCATAACAAAGCAAATAAATAGTTTATGAACTGATCACAATATATAAAACTGGTCTGAATAAATTTTTGAGAATGCAAAATTAGTTTTCATAGTATTAAGAAATCGTTATTTTTGATGTGACAAAA
>NW_012108141.1:6555347-6560473 GCF_000951045.1 Mandrillus leucophaeus | reverse complement strand
TCTAAATTTAACGTCTTTAAAAAATAAATCACTTTATAATTTAATTAGGTTTTCACCTAAAGGGAAAGTGCTAATAAAAGCTCAGATAAGAGAAAGTGGGCTTGGATAATTGGTTTAAAAAGAATCCACATAATCATAGGGCTTAATATTTTTATCTACAATTTAGCTCAAAGTCATCAGAATGACTTTTATATCAAAGAGCTTCAGAGAGTGACAAGAGCAAGACTTGCTTTGTACTGTTTAAAAGTCATTATTCTATGAAATAACTTTAGCCTGCCAAGATGAGAAAGAATAACAGATGCTGTTTTTGCATTATCTGCATTATTTCAACCAGCCATCCTTAGACATTTGGGTCAAATTTCTAGAAATTTGTTACTTGCATTTGACAGAGGAATCATGTATCTTAACCTCTCAGTTTGACCTTTCTAATTGGCTTCCATTTGTAATATGTTACTTTCTGGGGCAATTATCCTTAAGCTGTTCCAAGTTTAGTCTATTTTTTGCAAGTACTATGGCATAAATCAGAATATTTTAAAAGTTAAGATTTTCACTCAAAACAAACCAGTAAGAGAAAGTTTCTTTGCATGCACTGTGTATTATTATGAGGTTAGATTTTGAAGGTGTTTTAATCTTTTATAAACTTAAAAGTAGACTGAGGAAAAGTTATTCCGTTCAGATGTGTTTAATCATTGTTTTCTATTCTGTATGTGGATTTTTTTTTTTTTTTTGCTTTTATACAGTTCTCATGAGAACTCATCTGTATGTGAATTTTAAATAATATTTTAAAATAAAATTAAATGCCCTGAGAATGATACATTGGACTTTGGTGACTCAGGGGGAAAGGGGAGGGGGTTGGAGATAAAAGACTACACATCGGGTACAGTGTACACTACTGGGGTGATGGGTACACCTAAATCTCAGAAATCACCACTAAAGAACTTTTTCATGTAACCAAATGCCACCTGCTCCTTAAAATCCTATTGAAATAAAAAATAAAATTAAAAAATGTAATACCCTACTTTTTTCACAGTGATGCAGAATGTTGTCCCTTAAATAAATGAAAAAAATTTAAAAATATATTTCTATGAATACTATATTACAGTTTGCTAGAGCATAGTAACCAGCTCAAAAAATGAAATGGTAAATTGTTTAATAGTTCTTGCAATAGGTGATTTAAGAATTTAACAAAGGATTTCCATTTATGCTGCTAAACTGATATTTTAGCAATTTATTATATTTAGATTATATTTAGATTGTTACCCTATAATAATAGGCAATACTTATTGAGCACTTATAACACACCAGATAGTATTCTTAGCACATTGCATGTATTATCTCATCGAATCCTCAAGTAACTACAGAAATTGCTCAAATTCTGTCTCTTCCAAAAGATATTAACAAATCACTTTAGATGTTAAGAAAAGTAAAATTATAAAAGTCTTACACATTAAACCAAGTGGCGTTTTCGTTGAAGTTTTTAAAGATCTATAAAATAAAATTATATATAGTAAGTTTCAATTGATTGCTATCAGTTGAAACTTTCTATAACTTTGAAAATTGAAAAAGTGATATTCTAATAATTTATTTAATAAAGACTATAAAGAATCAGAATTAAATGACTAACTTTAAACAATAATTGCTTTCAAAATGTTTTAATGTGAAGAAAATAAGTATGCCACAGAAAAAGCATAAAGCACCTTTAAGTTCCGTGTGTATATACTAATACAAATAAATAGAATCTGTGAGTGGGAAAACTAAGCTGAACATATTCTATAATCTTTAAAATGTTTTAATACTTCCCAGGTAATGGAAACTTTCATAACAAAGCAAATAAATAGTTTATGAACTGATCACAATATATAAAACTGGTCTGAATAAATTTTTGAGAATGCAAAATTAGTTTTCATAGTATTAAGAAATCGTTATTTTTGATGTGACAAAAATACAAGATAAAAATTCTTCAAATTAATTAAAATTTGTCTATGAAAGTCACAGTCTTCTAATTATTGGTTTCTTCCCTCCCTACTTGTTAATATGAAAATATTTTACATTACTGAGACCCGATTTTTGGTATTATGAGTAGCTTGTAAAATTAAGTAAGAACCTCATCTACTTCACAATCACTATAAACTTGTAAGTTTAAAATGTGGTGAAATATATTATTGCCATGTTTCTTCTTATGTGGCCCACTTCTAAGAAATAAGTGGATGGCTACCCCTTTGAGAACGCTATTTTCAAATACACTTAGGCTTAAACTTTTTGTAGACTCTATAATATCTTTTTAAGTAAATTAAATATTTAAATTATTACTTCTAGAAGCATACAAAATTCCCTTGGTTAAATGTAAATATGCTTTTTAAATAATTAAGTTCTTTGGGCAAATTGTCTTACCTACCAACTTGGAAAATTATTCTGTTTTACAAATGTAAAATCTTTATAGCACCTTTAACAAATATAAAGTGGTTCTACTTACACTTGCATGGAGTTTTCCTTTTTTTGACATCGCTAAAAATTTGTTGCTGAAAACTCCTCGTATTCCTACAATCCCCTGAGACACAGCAAATATTTCCAAAATACCTAGGATGACAGAAATCCCAAAATAAAACACAGGCTCTTCTTTATATCATTGTGAAGAATTAAATTTCTACATAGATTCTTTCCATTCTTTATTATTGTGATTTAAAAAAAGAACTTAGTATTTAACATCCTTATTTTTCATGACCTTTACTATGTTAAAAACAAAGAAGGCTAGGATTCAAGTGTTCATTTAAAATAATTTCAAGATTCAAAAATTTGATTCTACTTCATCAGTAATTATTTGGACAAATAAGTCACTTTTAGTACACAATGAGCATGAAGTTTTCTCAGGTTCTAAAGAAATTAAAAAGACATTTAAAAAATGTTTTGCAAAATAATTCTTCTCCATTATTTCTTCATCAAAGATAATACACTACTTTGAATATTAAAGCACAAATCTGTGCTCAAGACTAGTATAACTATTTGAAAGTCTGGAAAATAATACTTATTTACGTTAAATAAATTCCTCTACTCTAATTATCATGGTTATAATGGTAGTTACAAATAAACATATACTATACTCAGTCTTTTAGTGACTGCATTTAAAGACTACATGTAAGATACTGAAAGCATTATAAATAACTTAAAATTATTGGTTCAATGAAATGTTTAATGGATTATGCTTTGAGACATCTGGCATTTTGAATCATTTCCTAGAAAAAAATTAATGAGATAATTTATTACATTATTGTTTATAGTTTGTATTTCATAGTTAGCATTATGAAGTCAATGTTCCCTGTCTCCTACAGTAATTTCAAAGTTCACATCCACTGGATCAAGAGAATTACACACCAAAGTTCATAGAGTAGTTTAATAAGATAAAACACATAGTCTGCACTTAATTAGAAAGCCTGCTTATTTAAAATAAATCATGTATTTTATATGAACATGAAAAGAGCACAATGTTTTTTATTAGTTGTCTATTTCAAAATTTCAAAAGTTGTCTATTTCAAAAAAAGATTTTTAGCTCAATAGAGCTAAAAAGGGACCTGTCTTAGAAAGGAAAAAGGGAAGCCAGGTGCAGTACCTCACGCCTGTAATTCCAGCACTTTGGGAGGCTGAGGCTGAAGGATCGCCTGATACCAGGAGTTCAAGACCATCCTGGTCAAAATAGTGACACTGCATCTCTACTTTTAAAAAGGAAAAGAAGGAAGGAAGGAAGAAAAGAAGGAAATAAAGAACAGAGGGGAAGAAAAAAAGCACATCTCAATATTTCCATCTATAATATTCTGAGCATATATACTAATTAGGATATCTCAATAGGACTCTGCCAAATAGAGAGATTCATCAGATTTTCTTGAACAGCAAACTCTCCCTGCAGTATTTGAGGCACATATAAAATTATTCTGCTTACCAAAAATAAGAAATATTTTATAAAATTGAGCATTTGTATTGTGCAATGTGAGCTAACATCTATAATTCTAGCAAGCATTGCTGTTTATTTATTCAACTTGGTTTCTTAAAAAACTTCATTAGAAAGTTTATGTGAAAAAGGGGATAACTGAACAACTTTTTAAAAAATAAATGTTTTTAGCCCAAAGTAAATAAAACACACCTTAGGGAAACTGCAGGTACCAGTTCATTAATAGGTGTTTCTTTAAATTGAAAAACAGAAACCAAAAACTATTGGAAGCTACTTTTGCTGTTAGAAGGAAACTGAAAAAAAAAAAAAAGAAAAAAGAAAAAACAAAACCACTAGTGTCGTATAAATCCTTTCCTTCAAAATGTTTTTTAAATGCTATTTATAATAGAGTTTATTATAAACATTATTTGAGTGTGCTTCTAAACGTTTAGAAGCATATCATTTTATCAAATATTAACAAAACACACCAAATGCTTTGTGAAGTTAAATACTCTACACAGATGTAATATGTTATAATAATATTATTACTAAAGCATGACTATAACAGTGATACCAAGTTAAATATCTATCAGAATTATGGAATTATATTGAGAAGAGCATTAATGATTTTAGATATTTGGGAGATGGGGGATGTGATTGTGAATATTTATGTAAACATGTACATTCAAAAATGGGAAAGAAAGAAAGTGAGAAATTGTATATGTGTGGAATGATAGATACAAAAGGGGCAACACGGAGTCGATAGAGGAGAGATTTGGTTATATATTTACTCCAATTTAATCATGGTACTAAATTGTTAGAGGCTTTCAATTCCATTCTCTGGAAAATGATCTGGTTTTGAATATGCAGATATATTGTATATTAATGAAAAAATACATGGTAGAGTAAAACATAAAAGTCTCATAAGTGTATGTGTTTGTATGCTAACTTTTAAGATGTTGAGATAAAAAGGCTTTATAAATATTTGTTTTAATAGAAATACTACTGCTTTGCTTAAATAGCTTCTGATAATTAGCTTATTCTCTTTTTAAACAAATATCCATTTAGATGCATTTAACTTGTATTTCAATACAGTGTACACTCTGTGTGTAAATATTATATACAATTTGCATGTAATGTATTTTAAATATGGGGAAGATGAAATAATATATGTGAAAGTGTTATTATTGTGTTACATATTGCAGGG
>NW_012108141.1:6551189-6554207 GCF_000951045.1 Mandrillus leucophaeus | reverse complement strand
ATGTCTTGGGGTCTCTCAGCTTATACACACAGTCAATTCCACTTATGCATTATGATGTACGTTTACTTCCATAAAAAATATTTCTAGCTTTTTGACTTAGTCCTCTGCAGATTTCTTAATATAATAGGGCTTTATTGATAGTGGTTGATACAATTATACAAATTTTTCCTTTTTCTCTCGTTTGTTAATGAATAAAATATAGAAAAGCACAGATATTCAATGTATTCAGAAGCTTTCAACAACCCATCTGAAAATCCCCAGAGAAAAATATTTTAAAACTGAAGTTTCTCTACTTGCATCCACAAAGTAACAGATATGCTGTGCCAAGTTATCAAATCTGAATCTTGAAATATTCAGTTTAGCAGTCTTCACTGATTAAATTAGCAACTGAAATTTTCCACTTGATTTTTCTGCATAGTAGATATAGATTCTGATTTATCTAGGCTTGGGGGACTGTCTAATGACTCCACATGATCCCAAAATTGGTAGTGAGTTTAGATTTTTTTAAAAAGTAGTAACATTGATGATTCTATTAGCCAAAATGTGTGCTTGGAATTTTCATATTTTATGTAAACGCTTTGAGTCTGTATAGCCAAAGCCTTAAACTTTTCTTCCCTAAACTGAAAACTACTTGATTGCCTATTCCTCAGTGGCCCAAGGTAAGTCAACAGAAGCACTGTATTGAAATTAAACTTGAAGGCATATAAATTAATGCAAACCCTTTTTACCATGCAATAGTTGGGTCATCTATCTTTTCTTGTTCATATTTCTTCATTCTTCCACAGTATTTCCTCATAATAAGGATTTATATACAATGAGCTTAATTTCATTTTCTGTCTTCAAAACTTGGGATAACTATTGTATAAGAGAAGTTAAGAATATATTAATTGGTCCATGTAAACTAAACAAGTAATATTTAAAAGTCCATGGCCATGGTGTACTTCTCATGGTGAAACCAGAAAATATTTGCAATTTGAAAAAAAAAAAAAAAAAAAAAAAAGCTTACTGTCAAATAATAGTTGTGAAACACATATGATTATCTGTTCTATCAGACAAATACTACAGAATATTATTAGGTTTAAAATAACTTGTTAGAATGCAGTTTCATGGCAAAGCTTTGACTTTTCTGAAGTATCAGGTTTGCAACAAAAAGAATATGTTTTCTGTCATCGCTGACTCACAGACAGTAGAATTAGAGGATGAGATCAAACTGAGGTATCCTCTACGGCCCTTGACCCAGCCCTCTCAGCCTTTCTTAGGAGATTTAAACACATTTCCTCACATACTCTAAGAAAGGTCATGGCCAACACCTTAGTTTACATGAATGTCAGGAAACATCAAATGCTGCCTTCAAAGAGGTAAATGACCGATTGTAATTAGCTAGCTTCTGTTTCTCTTTTACAGCTAGATAATGGCAGAGATCCATGTTAAATTCTCAAATTACATGCAAATTCTGCATTGATCAATGGTAGTAAAAATTTTATGAAGTAGTATTAGACACTCCAAATATCACAAAGCGGAAAATCACTATGATTTGAATATTTGCTATGCTTTCTTCTAGGAAAAAAATAAAAATAAAAAAACTCTACGGAAGACAAACACAAAAGTAACCAAAATATCGTGCTTAATGAGATAGGTATCTTATATTGGGTACATGATTTATGGCATGAATGAAAGCAAGTCATGTGAAAGACACAGAAACTAAACTCTGAAAGGTTATTGTAAACAGGAATAAATTAGGAAAAAGTTTAAATTAGGTTTTTTGTTGGCACTGTTTTAGGACACATCCCTGTTCTCTTGTAGATATCTTTCAACACGGATTTTAAAAGAAAATGTACATTTTACATACTGGGTAGTGGTCAATGTCTTGTTTATCTGGGTGCATTCTTTTTGATCTGCTCTTGTTTTCCCCCCTTTGCTTTTCTACAACATCCCCTCTAGCAAGGCCTAAGCTGTAAAACTATCTTTGTCTCATATCGTGTCTTCTTAGAGAAGATGGTTAATATCCTGGGAATGAGCCTTGCTTTCCAAGATCTCTAGCACACCTAAAGCCTCCCCAGAAGCATTAACTGAGCTCCCTGGGCTCCAACCTGCTGCTTGCTGCATGGTAGTTAGGGGTCCTCCCTTGAGCTCACAGAAGTTATCCTCTGTTGGTGCTGATTCCTGGATAAATCACAAGAAGAACTGAAGAGAGAAAGTTTTCTTGTAAGAGAGAAGGAAAGGTTGCCGGAAGTGGGAATAAGCTGTGATGGTTAATGGAGTCAAGAGATGGTTGAGACAAAGTGAGAAAGATGAATGGAAATAAATAGATGTTCCTGGTTATTCCTCAAATCTCAGAAAATTCCCCTTCACCCCAACAGATCTTGCCCTTTATCCCCCAAATGAGCAGTTATTCGATGAACGAAATAAACTCTAAAATATGCAAATAGGTTCCTCTCGAGAGTGTGAGGGGGGCCCTGGGACTCCGTGGTGAGTGGTGCGTGTGCGGAGGGCCCTCTCGACAGCTGGGCGCTCCAGGCCCCCTCACCACGTGCGCAGCAGGCTGCTGAATCAGCGAGATCAGATAGACTAGACAGGCTCAGGGGGGCGGGCATAGACCTGCTTTTCTCTCAGCATGAACCATCAGGTCTTCCACATTAGGCCCCCTTAACCCACGGGAGGAGGCTAGTCAGCCTACCGCCTTACCCACTTGCGCGCCTCCGACCCCGCTCTGGAGACTGCTGGCTGCCAAATTTTCAGCCCGCCGGTGGCGTCCACGCTCCTCTGGAGCCTGTGTAGTAAGAAGGAGCCCAGTGGCCCGTGGAGTCGCTGGTCTGAGATGGAGCAAGTTAGGAACATCTAGGAGCAACCAGGCTGACACTGAAAGACAGGTGACTGTGCGCGCTGCTGTCTCCTGGCTACATTTCCGCTCTCCCTGGGTACCTAACAGGCCCTGGCTGGAGCTCTGCCTGGTGGACCAACCCGCGCTGGAAGAGCGATCTGGCCCTACTGAACAAAAGCCCCACAGAGATCTCTCCA
>NW_012108141.1:6547008-6549569 GCF_000951045.1 Mandrillus leucophaeus | reverse complement strand
TTCTTCTTAAAAGTTCCAGGATAAAAATGATATATTGCCTGAGAATTAAAGGATTTTATAACTTTAAGAAAATTATCTTTAACTGAAAGCTTAAAAATACACTTTACATATATCATTCTATTTAATATTATAAAGAATGAAAGAGATATAAGAGATGAGATTAGATGAATGAATTATTTTTCATATGCGTGACTTTGGTATTGATCTTCTAAATCTTACTATAATTATGACGTAATATTAAGAACACTGTTATGATCATAATTTCCAAAGTAATGTCAGCAGTGATTTCACAATGCCTTGTTTTCTGGAGCAGATTCAACGAGTCTCACAGTTCAGTTTCCTGCCCTCCTCCCCAAAATATCACAGGCCTATTGATTTTACTATGACAAATCTCAGTAACTCATTCAGGAATTCTACATAATTTTTTAAACCCATGGGCCTTAAATCACAAATATATAAGTTTCAGAAAACATTTCTCTGACACTGATTTTTTTTTTTTTTTGATTTCAGCAATTTTCTGACCTTTATCATCGGGAGTCACATATATTAAATTTGATGGAAACTTACAATTCTCCTTATGGATGCCAAGGCAGTATTTCTAAGCAAAATTGTGGAAGGCCAAGCTTGTCTCATAGATAGTATATAGTCAATGACTGTTTGCTAAATTTGACTGCCTTCTTTTATCCTCTCACTACCTCTCTTTTTTCTCATCAGGACACCCTATGCATACACAAGTATGGACAGGTGTCTTAGTACTCTCCTGCTACTGTGGCCTTCTCCTGCTTGAGAAGGCATGGGGCGGAGGGGTGGCTCAGTGTAAATAAATTCACATTAAAGTGCTACTGACAGTGTGTTATTTTTCTTAAGGCATTCCCATTTAAGAGGGTCAAAGGAAGAGGAGAATGCTTAACAGAAGGAATTATTCTCTCTTTGTGGAATTTCAGCATTGACACCTAAGCTGAAGAAGGCAAGAATGTCTTGGGGTCTCTCAGCTTATACACACAGTCAATTCCACTTATGCATTATGATGTACGTTTACTTCCATAAAAAATATTTCTAGCTTTTTGACTTAGTCCTCTGCAGATTTCTTAATATAATAGGGCTTTATTGATAGTGGTTGATACAATTATACAAATTTTTCCTTTTTCTCTCGTTTGTTAATGAATAAAATATAGAAAAGCACAGATATTCAATGTATTCAGAAGCTTTCAACAACCCATCTGAAAATCCCCAGAGAAAAATATTTTAAAACTGAAGTTTCTCTACTTGCATCCACAAAGTAACAGATATGCTGTGCCAAGTTATCAAATCTGAATCTTGAAATATTCAGTTTAGCAGTCTTCACTGATTAAATTAGCAACTGAAATTTTCCACTTGATTTTTCTGCATAGTAGATATAGATTCTGATTTATCTAGGCTTGGGGGACTGTCTAATGACTCCACATGATCCCAAAATTGGTAGTGAGTTTAGATTTTTTTAAAAAGTAGTAACATTGATGATTCTATTAGCCAAAATGTGTGCTTGGAATTTTCATATTTTATGTAAACGCTTTGAGTCTGTATAGCCAAAGCCTTAAACTTTTCTTCCCTAAACTGAAAACTACTTGATTGCCTATTCCTCAGTGGCCCAAGGTAAGTCAACAGAAGCACTGTATTGAAATTAAACTTGAAGGCATATAAATTAATGCAAACCCTTTTTACCATGCAATAGTTGGGTCATCTATCTTTTCTTGTTCATATTTCTTCATTCTTCCACAGTATTTCCTCATAATAAGGATTTATATACAATGAGCTTAATTTCATTTTCTGTCTTCAAAACTTGGGATAACTATTGTATAAGAGAAGTTAAGAATATATTAATTGGTCCATGTAAACTAAACAAGTAATATTTAAAAGTCCATGGCCATGGTGTACTTCTCATGGTGAAACCAGAAAATATTTGCAATTTGAAAAAAAAAAAAAAAAAAAAAAAAGCTTACTGTCAAATAATAGTTGTGAAACACATATGATTATCTGTTCTATCAGACAAATACTACAGAATATTATTAGGTTTAAAATAACTTGTTAGAATGCAGTTTCATGGCAAAGCTTTGACTTTTCTGAAGTATCAGGTTTGCAACAAAAAGAATATGTTTTCTGTCATCGCTGACTCACAGACAGTAGAATTAGAGGATGAGATCAAACTGAGGTATCCTCTACGGCCCTTGACCCAGCCCTCTCAGCCTTTCTTAGGAGATTTAAACACATTTCCTCACATACTCTAAGAAAGGTCATGGCCAACACCTTAGTTTACATGAATGTCAGGAAACATCAAATGCTGCCTTCAAAGAGGTAAATGACCGATTGTAATTAGCTAGCTTCTGTTTCTCTTTTACAGCTAGATAATGGCAGAGATCCATGTTAAATTCTCAAATTACATGCAAATTCTGCATTGATCAATGGTAGTAAAAATTTTATGAAGTAGTATTAGACACTCCAAATATCACAAAGCGGAAAATCACTATGATTTGAATATTTGCTATGCTTTCTTCTAGGAAAAAAATAAAAATAAAAAAACTCTA